>NW_022146501.1:416069-420567 GCF_002938485.1 Sitophilus oryzae
GGGAGCGGTATGATGTGATGAAATAAGTTCTAAATTACAAGAAAATGCATCTGTTCAACGGAAACTTAAAGAGATCAGGTTAAAAAAAATGGTATATATAATCTTTGATAGACAATTAATGTACATCGGATTTCTTGGTAGAATAATACAGGTGTATTGCAATTAATAACAAGTTATTCGCCGTTTGAAGCTATAATATTAAAATCAAATGAGTTGTAGAACACTCTGTATATGAGTAGTTATATTTAATTATGTCTACAACAATAACCTGGGATTCAGTGAATAAACTTTAGCTAGTAAGTAGTTAGTATTAAAAACTTTGATTATTTCCTTAGGAGAAATGAAGCCTTTAAAATTTTAACACTAGGGCAATTTCAACAAAATTGAAAATATTTCAAAAACAGTGTAAGTGTTTAAGTATAGAAATAATTCTAAATCGAATAGCTTTAGGGGAGTTATCACCCTCGGTAGAAAAAAAGGTAATAATACTAAAACAAAAAAAAAAAAAATACAACTTTGATATTGTTTTACCCCTTATTTGGAGCACCTCGTACTGATAAAATTATTTTTAAATTGTACCTCTAATAGTCCTTCATCGAACCCAAAACTTACAATTTGTAAAAATCTCATCGTTTAGCTACAATACTCCGTGTCGTATGTGGTGAACAACCCTGTATATACAAAGTAAATCATTTAAATCAATGCATCAACTATTCGAGGTGAAACGCGAACGTAGTCGCGGGAAAAACCTAGTTTGTAATAACATCAAAATCAGTCAAAGTCGCAGTTTTCGAGATATTAACATATTTTAGTATGGGCGGCTATACGTGCCTTCCGGCGCCAATTTTTGCTAATATAGTTCGCATTATTCTAAAATAATAATAACAAATCGTATCGATTCACCAAATTGTTTGGCAAATCTCGATTTTTACATTGTTCCAAGATATTTGAGGTCATAATCATTGTTACATTTGAAGGCATACTCAACTTTTTATGCATAAACTTGGCCTGCAAACACAATTTCCACGATTGTGAACGGGTACAACTTGGACTAACTCCTTAAGTATATTTAAAAATCGTGCTAGAAGTTTATATTAATTGTTTTCGAAAACGAATTTTAGACTGTGACTGTACTTGGCTTTTATTATTATTTTATTACTGTACTAGCGTGTACCGACGACTTCGTTCGCGTCGAATTAATCATTTGTAATGGTGACGATAAAGCAATGCAAGAATTTCCATTAACATACAAACTGGATAAAATTTTCTCACATTTATGTCAGCATGAGGAAAAACAATATGGCGATATTATTATATAACTTCGTAATATTTGAGGGGTAGTTTCATACTCGTTGGAATTTGACTTTCGAAAAATCCGTTTGCCAAAAATAAGATTTTTACGTCAAGCAGTTTAAGCAGAATCGTTGATAAGAAATTACCCAACTTTTTGGAACACCCTGTATGATTTTTTTAAAAATTTCAAAATATGTAAAAAACCAAATAAATTATGCTTGTCCAAGGGTTTTCCCGAAAGACTAACCGTTTTTTAAATAACAAATATTGTAATATTTGAGGGGCGTTTTCACCCTCTTGGAATTTGAGATTCGAGAAACCCCTCCTTATCGAACCTCTACATCCCACAGTCAATCGGTTTGCCAAAAATCAGCTTTAAACGTCAAGCAGTTTAAGCAGAATCGTGATTATTCGATAGTCATATTTTATGAAACACCCTGTATAAATTTATAAAAAATCTTAAAATATGTAAAACAACAAAATTAAATATACGTGTTTAAGAGTTGTTCCGAAAAACTCACCGGTTTTTAAATAAAAATATTCTAATATTTGAGGGTGGTTTCACCCCCTTAGAATTCGAGCTTCGAAAAATCCCTTCTTATCGAACCTCTACACCCTAAAGTCAATCTGTTTTCCAAAAATCAGCTTTTTACGTCAAGCGCTTTAAGCAGGATCGTGATTAATCAATGACCAGATTTTTCGAAACACCCTGTATACATTTTTAAAAAATCTTAAAATATGCAAAAAAAGAAAATAAAATATACGTGTTTAAGCGTTTTTTCGGAAACTTGACCGTTTTTTGAATAAAAAATATTGTAATATTTGAGGGATGGTTTCACCCTCTTGGAACTGGAATGTCGAAAAATCCCTTCTTATCGAACCTCTACACCCTAGAATCAACCTGTATGCCAAAATTGAGCTACTTACGTTCAGTGGTTTGAGCAGGATCGTGATTAATCAGTATGTCACTTAAGGATTTTATATATTAGTATAGATTATTCTGTGTAGTATCTGTTGTTTCTGTATTATCTATTCTAATTGTATTTTTTGTTGAATGCGTTTCATATACGCATAATAAATAAATTATTACATTATTGTCTAAACCAGCAGCAATAAAATATAATATGTATCAATCTATTGAATGTACAAATCAGAAATAATCATAAATTAGGCATTTCTATATGTCTTTTACTGGAGGTGATGTCAACCAAAATGTAATTTATAAATATAAATTGTTTTTGTAACGAATTTATTCTCTAACGTGTTTTTTTCATAAACAGAGGTAATTTAGATACAAATTTGCATATTTCAAATTAAGGTTACTTAGAGTGGTACTTTCTTTTTAAAATATTTTGGTCTTTCTATGGCACTTTTCTAACAATTTACTTATTTTAATTAGAAACGTCTATTTATTTTTTGATTTTTGTATTATACATGAATTTGTAAAGACAGTAAGAGATATACTTTTGAAAAGTCTGACAAATTAATCTAGTAATAAATAGAAAATGAAGCTAAAATGACTAACTACGTTCTTAACTTCGTTGACCAACGTTTGCTCAGCATCAGGTAAAAGGCCATACCATAACGTGGTACTGATACTTCCAAAACCAAAGCAGAATAGGAGTATTTGGGTTGAAAACTAAACACTCCGAACCACTGGACACCTATCCCAGTATCCTTCAGGCAGAAATCTAATACGCTATCGGAAGATGCGTACAACTTATATTAGATAGGAACTATCGGAAACAAGAAATAGCCATCTTATCCGATAGTCAAGCAGCCTTAAGAGCGATCAACCCGGTAACCATCAATTCGAAGTTGGTCAAAGAATGCCAAGAGATGCTGAATAAATTAGGCAAAGAAAATAAAGTCCTCCTACTACTGGATGCTAGCCGACCAAGGGATAGAAGGTAATACAAAAGTAAACGATCTAGCTAGAAAAGGAGCGAATACTCCACTGATTGTTCCAGAACCGTTCTCAAGTGGAAACCAACTTAAAGCAGAACTCAAGAATCTGGAGGACTCCATCTGTAACCTGGAATGGAAATCATCAAACGGTCTAGACACTCGAAGAAATCTCTCAGGACTTGCGACCAAAAAAAATCAAAGAATTTTCTTGATTTAAGTAAGAACAGTCTTCGGATTGTCTCGGGGTTTTTGACACGAGACTGTCTTCTCAATGAACACCTCAGTAGATTGAAGCTAAGAAATAACGGCGAATGCAGATTCTATGGGGAAAATGGGGAAATACCAGAACATCTCATCACTGAGTGCGCCGAAACGACAACCATTCGTGTCATAAACTTTGGTACGACTGATATCGGAGATTGAAAACAAACATCTATAAAATCGTCTCAGATACTGGCTTTTGTTATAGCCCTGAGACTGTATGATGAGTTATAACGCAAGAAAGAAGAACACTGCCATACAATCTCTATTAATAAGCGAGATAACTTTCATTTGCAACCAAAATTGGATAAAATTTTAGTTGAAACCTTCTATATCAATGAGAAATTATTTATGAACCCATTGTCATACTTTTTTAAAAATGGTATGAAATAGAACAGAACTTATTCTTGACCTAATCATCCCGCATCATCGACACGGACCCTTAATCTTGCGTGATTAACACCACCTCCATTGTAAAAATGGACATACGGCCTAAGGATTACCTAGTAGCCAGGGGGCTACGCATTCGTTCTCCTTGGCGCTCTTGAGGATGGTGTCTGGCAGGGGCAAGCTGTGTCGTACCATGGCCCCGTACAGGCCGTACTCGGCCATGATGGTGCTGCGGCCCCAACACTTTTCCGTTTTCCGCCATTTCGCCCTCCTGTTCTGGAACCACACCTGAAACAGGAAGAAAAGGGAAACTGAGATATCTAGTTATATTACACTCTATGTTCTAATAGTCTCAAACAATAGATATAGCAGGCCTTTTGGGCAACGAAAGTACGTGTGAAGCGGTGTACAACTGCTTTCGACAGATACTGGAGAATCTCTATCTCCAGTATTTTCCGAGATACACGTAGGGAACATCGTAGGAAACTCAACCTGTATAGCATATTTATATACGTGCCACAAATTAGCAATACAGCGATTTTACAAAAGAGTTAAAAAACTAAAGAAATTTAAAATTTAAATAAAGGATGTAGAGTAAAACATTCAACGGTAATAAAGAGGTAGACGTTTGAAACATATTTTAATT
>NW_022146501.1:420575-585099 GCF_002938485.1 Sitophilus oryzae
TTTTTTTTATTAGCTCTTCTGTTACTCTTCAACGTTACCTAATTTTTACTGTAGAGAATTTAGTGGGTCAAGTATTATGCAATATCAAACGATTTGTTCAAGTGGCTTGAAAATTGCTTTAGACGATGGTTGAAAATGAAATTCATTATTTATAGTGCATTTTTTTGTTTCATTAAATTTTATGTTATTTTCAACGTTCTTTAAACTTAGTAATAATTTAGCTAGTTTTTATTATGCCTTACTTAATTAAAAAAGAACAAAACACATTTGTATAAAATGTTATTTGAATAATATATAAAATAATTTTACAAAATAAATTTTAATAAAGCAAAATATTCAAAAGAATTATTAGATATTTAGGTTTTTTAATAGATATATATTTTTTACATTCTGTAATTTCAGTGACATGTTTATTCATCAAAGACAATACGGTGGCTGAAAATATAATTGGAATTCTCATATACATCGGCCCTATAGAGTGCAATCGATAATAACAAAGTATACTACATATTCTGCTTGTGGTCGTCTGCAGATAATGAAATTTTGTATATGTATATATGTTAGTTCGAATAGAAATGGGAATAACAAAAGGAAATAATTAGAAGGTGTGTATTAAAAATGAATTATTGTTATTTATCATATAGACATCCGAGTAAATAATAATATCAAAATAACACTAAATCACCACAATACACCAAAGCACTTTTACTTTTACACTGGACGCGCGTTTCGCTAACCATGTTAGCATCATCAGCTGATGATTATAAGGTAAAATACAATCTACAAGTTGAGCATTTATATACTCGCTCAGTGGGCACCGAGTGGGCGTGGCAAGATCTAGCCAACCAAGTCAGAGCCCACCGAGCGTAACAGTTAGATTTCCGCCACTAGAGTAGTAGAAGAACTAGTAAGAACTTGAAGGAATTGGACCTCTGTTCATACTATTTTTACATTTATTAATTCTTGCCTGCATTAATTGCCTGTAATTTGAGACTTGTTTAATTAATTTTAAATTATTAAGATCTATACAATGTTCTTTATCAACAATATGTTCGGCTACGCAAGATTTATCCGGTCTGCCATATCTTATCTGAGCTATATGTTATTTAAATCTAGTTAATATTGTTAAAAACATTGAACAAGAAGATCAATATTATATAATCCAAAAACCATTCGCATTTATTCATTCCAAAAACAATTTTTTTTGTTATTCTAGCAAATTATACTAAACATAATTTTGAGGATATCTTATTATTTATGGAAAACTGCGTTTATTTGGGCTAAAAATCATGTTTGTAGAAGATACAAAGATTTCTATAAAGCCATAGTTCATAGGACACTTACATTTTTTTCTTTTGCGTTTAATTTTTATTCAAAACATGAATAAGTTTTTCGCACTATTCACGAGTTACTCTGTATTTTTACAATAGAAATCTAATTAATTCAGCAGTTTTACTTCTACGTTATTTTTCTATCTTACCTACCGCATTTTCTGCAATTTATCTATGCCTAAATCAGCGTTTCTGTTTATTTCATTATCCAGTGAGATACTCGTCAGGTACAACGACCATTTAGTTAAATCGGATCTGGTGAATTCACTGACACCATCTGGCAACACCGAAACTCTTTGTGCGTTGTTCGTTTGAACCGAACACGAACTACATAGGGTAGATATATCTGCAAGATTAATTGATAAAATTTGTCCTAGACACAAGTGCACGGGTTGGCTTGTGCGCGCCAGGAATAATGGTGATAAAGCAGTTTTATGCGGCTTATAGAATTATAAACATATGTCTCAGATAACTTTTTTAAAGACTAAAAATAAGATATTTTAAAATAATAGCACAAAATGTGTTTCGAAATTAATATTTTTCTGCATAATTTTTCGAGGTATGATTGTCTTTTCCTTGATTTTTAAAATAAAAATAATACCACATTATGGCTGTTGTTCTTGGTATAAAAGGAAGGAAGTTTCATGTTTTTACGACGTTTTGTGTTAGGACAAAGAGGAATAAAAAGAAGAATGAAATTGTGCGCGGTATTATTGCTTATTTAGTATTCAGTTCCTTTTACAAAATTTGTATAGAACAAAATTAAAAAAAGTATGTAATAACTAAAATAGATATAATAAAGAAACACGTTTTAATATTAATGATAATTATATTTTTGGGCGAAAATTTTCTTAAAACAAATATCATCAATCAATTATGATTATTTGAAAATACCTTTGCGGTATATTTTTATTCATGACGTATAAATAAACTTTATGGGTTTGAAAACTTTGATATGCAGAGACAGCTTCATAAATTCTATCAAGCAGGCCAAGAATTAAATATGATTATCTCTACAGAAAAAAAGAGCCGGTAAGATGCAAACTGGTAGTATGAAACAAAATTATTGAGCAAAATATCACACTTTAGATATCTAGGAATAGATATGTTGTACTACCATGATCCAGAGAAAGATCTGAGAAGCCAAATAAACAGAGCAACGGTCATGTCAGGATGTCTGAGGCAAATAGTGCGGACAAACCCCTTCGTGCGAACAAAATCAAAAGCATATTAAGAGTCGCTGAACTGAAGAACCTAAGACTTCCCCTAGGAGATGCAAGACCTTGTCGTTGGTGGGGAAGCTCCTGGTCAGGTGCTGGGGGGAATCCCCCTAGCACTTGGCTTGGTCTAAGAAGCATCTCACTCATCGTCTTGTCCCTGACTGTAGTGTCGTGGCCAGGGAATTGCACCAAGACATATAACGATACCGGGCGGGGCTACGGACAGCATCAACCTTGAGAACCGGGGGGCACCCATTGTATTTTACTTCTACATGCGGGGCTCTGTAGAAGTGGACCGACTGTCCCTAGCGACTCATGGGAACACCATGAGATCTGGTAATAATAGTAATAAAAACATCACCGGTGGTGAAGCTGTGGGGAAACCCCTAGCAACACTGGGAACAGTAACAATGAAAGTTCCAAGGGCCAAACCCAAAGAGAACTACAGGAGAGGTGACTGACACTTGCATGAGACCATCCTCCGCAAGTGGCATACAAGTTACCACATCCTCAAGGGTCAGAGAGCCTACCTCCTACCTCTCCTAAACCCAACAGGCGACACAAGCTACCGGTTCGTCTACCCAGCCTGGGTCGTAGCTCCTCGACTGTGAGGGACACGGGTCTCCGTAGGAAGTCCTGGGACTGTATGATGAGTTATAATTCAAGAAAGGGGGACACAATAGATCTCTAAGGTCGCAGAGATTAACCCCCCTCCCACTTATTCTAAAATTCTAATTCTAAGAAGAACCTAAGAACCTTGATGGGGAAGACTATAGAAGAGACAGAATTAGAAACAGAAATATCAGGCAACAATGTGGAATACAGGACGTAGCGAGATGGGGTAGGCAAAGAAAAAGACAATGGTTCCCAAACGTAAAACGCATGGAAGAAAACAGGCTACAATGCATATCTTTTGAAAGGAAGTTCATGGATAAGAGACAGCCGGGAAGACCTCCAAAAAAATAGAAAGACAGTTGAGAGATCATCTCCCAAGAACTCCCAGCTACAACAGCAAGTTGTTAGTACATTGAAATGAAGCGAATTAAATACCTTAGAAGATTTAAAAACAAACCAATACAAGTTTATACATAGTTGAATCGTTATAAATGCTCTTTTGGATAACATACGCTTGGACCTTACATTATGTTACACCAGGCGAGTAATATTTTAACAAAAATTAACGTCCTTAATCTAATCTTTGTTTTATTCCATAGAGGTACTGTTCCACGTATCCCCACTACGTATTCAGGTAGATAACACTATCCCACTTACATAACTAATTAGATAGTCCAGTCTATATACGTATAGGGCCCGCGGGACAGCTTATCCCGGGCCGGATCGGGAAAGTCATTTTATAGAGCTATAAAACTCACTCTATAAACCATTTAGAGTTAAAAAATAAATTTGCATATAAATCGGTGGCCGGCGCTCCACGCAATAGGCTCTCTCGATAAGTAGGTTTATTGTCAGCTTTTAATTTTAATCGTTTCGGAATTTCTGATGTATAATATTTGTTTTATATACGTTTGAGTTTACGGGCTTGTTATTTTATTAGCCATAAAGAAGTTTACGATTGTCGTTAGTGTAATTTATGATATTAGGTGTACTGTGTGATGGGTTTTATTGTTATATATGCGTTGGTTTTTTGTTATGTTCGTATAAGAATGGAAATTAAGCTCATTTGGGTAATTTCGTATGCCTAACATTGCCTTAAATTTACTAACAGATGATCCAAGAAAGAAATTGCTTTATTGTCATAAAAAATTAAACAATTTTGTTGACAAAGCTTAAAAAAAAAGAATATAAAAAACATACAAAACTTCACTTAACAATAAAAAAACATATAAAACTAACAGCAAACATACAAAACTAAAACAATACTTTATACAATTATAGAAATTGTACATTGTCAAAAATTTATTTAATTAAATATAAATAAAATATAAACATACATGTAAATAAACAACTGTATATAATGTCAATACTAAATTTAAATGGATAGAAAACAAAATCATTTCTTAAATTTAGTGAATGTGTGTTAAATTTAGAACCCTAGATATTAATAAAAAAATCGTTAACCGCGTAAAAGGCTTTCTCCAGTAAGTATGATCTCAAGGCTCTGCGAAATGCAGGAAAGGATGAAATGGAATTAATTTCAGATGGCAGATGATAGTGCATTTTTTTTTGCATTGTACAATTGGGAACTCTTTACTAACTCAGAGTGAGGGGTTGGCAGATACATGTTATGCTCTGCGTTCCTAATTGGATAGCCATGAACTGGCTCTAGAGAAATACTCGATACGTGCTTGCGAACTAGGCAGACGGATTCGAGTATGAATAGGGAAGGAAGAGTTAATATTTTATATCTTCTAAACAAGTCCCGGCAGTGAGCACAACTGGTTAGCCTCAGTGAATATCGCACAGCTCTCTTTTGTAATTTGAAGATACGCTCAAATTGAGTCGCACAACACGCACCCCAGAATGGAAGTGCGTATCGGAGATGCGACTCATAAAGGGCATAATAGACTGTCCTAGATGTTGACAAATTAAGCACATTAGCAACTGATCTAAGTGCGAAACAGGCAGAACTTAATTTTTTAGCTAAAGCATCGAGTGCAAATCCCATTTTAAATAGTTGTCCACAACAAGGCCTAAAAATTTCACAGAATCAACGACGTCAATGGTGGTATTATCAAGTTGAAAAGGTAGCAACGTACTTTTATATGATAAGACTTTAGTTTTAGAGACGTTGAGACACAGATAATTAGAATCGCACCATGTTTTTATGTTGATTAAGTCACTGGAAATGGTTCTATGAAGTGCCGTGGTGTCCGGGCTGCTCCATGTGAAACAAGTATCATCCGCGAAGAGACAGATTTTACCACTGATGTCCAGACTAGCAATATCGTTGATAAACAACAGAAACAAAATAGGACCTAGCACTGAGCCCTGAGGTACTCCGCATTCTATTGGCTTGCAAGAAGACACAGTCTTATCAACCCTCACACGCTGGTTTCTGTTGTTAAGGTAGGACTTAAACCATTCAAGAGGCGTTCCCTGATACCATAGTACTGCAATTTGTTAGTTAGGATGTTATGATTAACACAATCGAAAGCTTTCGAGAAATCACAGAAAATTGTTGCTGTAACGAGACGGTTGTTCAGACTGGAGTATACATTATTAAACAGCGAAAACATAGCGTCATTTGTACATTTGTTACTCAAGAACCCAAACTGAAAGGGGGTGAGTATTTTGTATTTTAGCAGAAATAATACAAGCCTCTTTTTAACCAGTCTCTCCATGATCTTCGATAACGTGGGAAGGAGTGCAATTGGACGTGGTAACGTTAGATAACGTGGGAAGGAGTCCAAATATAGACTCAGCTATTATTTGTAATTTTGTATTGAGTAAGAGTGAGTCTCCCTCCACTGCGGCCGCGAGGGCCTATTTTTTCTCAGTTTCTACAAGCTCTTTAAAAGAAAAAGAGCATTAAAGTTCACCCTCAAGATCCAACCTTTTAACACAGATCGTTATGTCCGAGGGTGATATGTCTCCTAGGTCTGATAGGTCTAGCGTGGGTTTGCCAAACACCTCAAACCTGGTCCTTTCCCCAGCTGGGCAGGTACTACAACATAACGTGCTTCATTGTTCCGTCATTTTTCATACAGAGTCGGCATTCGGCTTCTTCCACCAGTCCCATCCTCTGTAGGTGTGATCTATAGTTTATAATCATCTGCTGATGATGCTAACATGGTTAGCGAAACGCGCGTCCAGTGTAAAAGTAAAAGTGTTTTGGTGTATTGTGGTGATTTAGTGTTTTTATTTTGCTGTGATCTCAGCCGGCAGTAGCCCGTGTATACTGCAGTGAGCATTCCTACCAGTCTTTAGGAGTTCTCCTGTTCTACGTTTGTATGTCATTCCAGTCCCCAAACTTCGCACTCCTAACCCATACACAGCACTTCTAACCCATTCTTGCGAGATTTTTTAGAACGCTAAGTGTCGGTTCTGGACTCACGGATGGCAAACCTGCACCAATTTTGACAAGAGAATCTAGACTCAGCTAACTACTTATGAATAAAAGCATTTGAGGTAAAAGTGACATAGTATTATAGAATAAAGTTTGGTATAGTAAAAATAGTATAAAATTGGTGTAAGAATGTGGAAATTTTTGAGTATAATTGATTGAAAAAGTGGACTTGAGGTAAGTTTCATTAAGAATCTCATTTTTTTTGAATAAATTAGTGGTTTCAATTACCTGTATTATATTTATCCTATCTTATGTTTAATTAAAATATACAAATTTTAACTTTATCATCGAAAAAAATTCCGGCTGTGGTATATGTCTCGTTTATCACGTCCAAAATTATCAAGTTTAATAAAATTTATTTAATTTAACTAATTATAAATATATTTTATTTAATTTTTTCTTGGCTTTAGGTCAGGTAAACAATGAGAAAAACGGTTTTTTATTATAAATTACATTGACGTTTCGACCTGGTAGGGTCTTTATCAAAATTTATTACTTGAAAGTCGATTTCGGCGCATTGTTTTAGTTTTTATTTTAATTTTTATTGTTTGCTTTTTACAATTTTATTATTTTCATTCTTAGCGAAGAAAATAATCCAATATCCAATTTCTTGGTTCAAAAACGCGTTTTTATGGTAATACAACTTCGTTTTCATTGTTTGATAGATTGTTATTCATAGAACTTTCATTTTTCAACATCAATTTTCATCGAAATACATAGTAATTAATTAATGTCATGTCTTTTGTTGTTTTAAAGTGTAAATGAAGCACAAGATTTATTTAATTCAATACTACAGAAAGTAGTACAGTGATAATAGTTATCGGAAAATGACAGCAAAGAATTTGACATTAATCAAAATTAATAATAACCATCTATCAAAAAATGAAATAGAATTGATATTGCCATAGAAACACGTTTTGATTTTTAGGACTTCATTCAGAAAAACATAAAAAAATTTAACCATATTTTCATGTTTTTTGAATTTTTCCTAAAACGGTATGGAAATTTGGTAAGTATAAACGGGATTAACCATTTTAGAACAAGCAAAATATTAATAATAAAAAAGTTTTTTCTCTTGTAAAGACAATCCCTGGACATACCTACTTTTAGACAGGGGACAGATTTGTGAATAAACGTATCTACGTATTATACGGTCTAAGGTTCCGAACAAAGTTGTTCACGGTCGGCCGTGCACGTCGGCAACTGACGGGCGTCAAGGTTAATTGGCGGATTGGTCTGTAATTAGCGAGTTGGTATCGTTTAGGCGGCCCAGCGGACGGCCCGTTTTTTTGCCGAGCGCCGTTCGGCTTTTCTCGTCGGCTTCCCGAAAAACGCGCATAGCAAACAAACGTCCCGTTTAATTTTGTGTATCGGGCGGCAAAAACCGGGCTGGCGCTGCATTTTCGCAATGAGCTAAACTGACCGTAAACTGATCCGGTCGCGCGGTACGAGGGTTGGATTTTTATGCGGTTTAAGGGAAAAGTTGGTCTCGTGGGGGAAAGTCAGGCCTATTGTGACTCGAGAGTATATGCTGGCAACTGTTACTTTTAAGTCGAAATAAGGAAAAAAAGCTAAACTGGCTTAAAGATTATTAATCTTGAACCAACGATATGCTAGTTTTCCCATTCCGCAAATCTAGTTATACTTCTTTTCAAGAAAATCTTATCTTTAGAAGCTAAGAAAATTAATTTTTTATTTAAGATTTACCTAGTATTGAAATTAAGATTATAACTACACTCCAGACAATTCTAGATAAAATCTTGTTTCGAGTACTACTTATACTTATTTGTAAATAGCAAATTATTGCATTAAGTATAGAAATTCTTTGTGTACATATAATAATTACTTTATTCTGAAACAAAGCCTCTTCTTACTCTTAGGTTAGTTACTATCGTTACAAGAGTTTGCTAGACTTAAAAAGAGATTAGTACGTTTTGCATATAAAATATCATATTTTCTAAAAAAGTATACTTAATCTTTATTGAACTTTACTTTTTATTGTTTCAAATCCCTTTAGTCCTACTTTAAGTATCGTAGTTTCTTCGTTGCTATAGGATTTATTCACTTGATAGTAATATAAGTTTTTCTTAAATATAAGTCATTTTATTCTTTTTTTTTAGATTCAAAATTACTTAAAGTGACTATAACTATATTTAAAAAGCAAGTGTAAAAGTAGAATAGGTCCAAATATTTGTTGTACTCATGCGATTTTCAAAATATAATTCATTTACGGCATAGAAAGCCTTGTCTAGTAAATCAGAGTTCAATGCTTTGCGAAATGAAAAAAATGATGTTATGGATTTGATTTCAAATGGCAGGTGATTGTGCATTTTTTTCGAGTTATATAATATTGAACTTTTAACTAACTCTGAGCGTGGGGTAGGTAGATAAAGATCTTGCTCCGCGTTCCTGAGTGGATAAGTGTGAGATGGCCTTTCTTGAGAAGCTGATACATGTTTACGTATTAGGCAAACGGATTCAAATATATATAAGGAAGGAAGAGTCAATATTTTTAATTCTTTAATAAAGTCCTGGTAATGAGTTCTGCTGTTCAGTCCCAGTGAATATCGAACAGCTCTCTTCTGGAGCTTGACAATGCGGTCAAATTGAGTCGCATAACACGTACCCCAGAATGGAAGGGCATACCTGAGGTGCGACTCAAAAAGTGCATAATAAACAGTTCTAGCCACTGACAAGTTAAGCTCCTTAGAAACAGACCTTAATGCAAAACAGCAGAGCTCAATTTTTTCGACAAAGCTTCGATATGTATGTCCCATTTCAGAGAATTGTCCAATGACAACAGTATCTTGATATATTTTTTCAAAGCAAAGCTATTAGAACAATTATAATAGATACGAAAAAATAAGCTCTTAATTACTTTATTTTTCTAATACGGTATCCCTAGCCCTCTTGATCATGACTATTCTGATAAAAAATCAGATAGACCAGATTATTTTATTCAAAAAATAGCTGGAAATTTGTATATTTATGTAAACGTAAAAAATTAATCCTTTTAAACAAAGTTTTCCTATTTTTAGCCCTTGATTACTTTAAATAATCTATTTCAAAGCTAAAAACTACCGAGAAAACGAAATTTAATCCAAATTGATTAATAAAAAAGTTACATATTGAGATGACCTGCCTATTTAAAAATAAACATATTTCTTAAAATTTAAGACCTTCAGTTTTAAGATACTCTGTATACATAAATAATTATTGATTTTTAAAATATTATTCGCAAACTAGAGAGAGGGAAATCAGACAACGAACAGATACGATGGGTGTTATGTAATTGCTTTTAGACTACCTTTCGAGATGCATTGATGTTATATTATTTTAGTTAGTAAATTGTGGTTATTGTGATAGAGAGTGTTATTAAAGGTAAAGTAAATGTTTCCTCATTATTTAACTAGTGTGAACTACCCAAGTAGCATTTTCACGACTTGCGACCACATGTTTACTAAACACAACGTTGGATAGTTATAAAAAATAGTTAGCTCCCTACCTTGGGTATTAAAATAAATTTAAACGTTTTTATAACGTTGTGCCGACGTTGGACTAGTACTACAGCAAAGTAGAAGCTTCTGCGACGTCGAATAAACGTTGTCTTGTAACCTTTTTTGCTTAAGTGATCTTTAGGTGATTCGGACAACGTAGTTACAACGTTGGATAATATAGAGTTTTCCGACGTCAGTTTCAGGACCTATTCCAACGTTATGCAAACGTCGTCTGTTTTACTTATTCCAACGTTGTTTAGATTTCCTTATTCTTACGTTGGTAGGACGTCGAGGCACTACCTTTTTGCAACTGTATTGAACCATAACCTTAAATCTTAAATTTTCACTTCATTGTTCTGTTCAGTCAGACAGTTCAGTGCTGTTTTTGTTTTTATAAAAAAAACTTATTTAAAATGGGACATAAGAAAGGTACATATAAAACTAAATTTAAATATACATCGGCATATATTACCGATAGTTTATCCACTCCCTCGTTTATTTAGATTATAGAGGGCGGCACAAGCTAGACTCTAGGATGACTAAATTAGGCAATCTTGCGACTAGTATACTACCTGTTAAGGCTGAACTGCGACTTTATTAGTCCAGTATGCGACTACTCGAACTACTCCATCTTAATCTCCCAAAACAACAAAGTGAAAGCCGCCATGTTGTTAAATAAGAAAATGTTTCGTTCCTAAAATAGCAATTCTTGCTTTTTGAATACATTAACTTGAAATATTTGACCCTAAAAATCACGCGGAAACAATTTTTTCGACTGCGAATAAATTATTCTCATTTTACTAAAAAAAAAAAATTCAAGAAAATTTTTAAAACTTCTTTAATTTTAAGGCCCATTAGTATTTTTCAAAGTAGAAACAATACATTTATCAATAAAGTTGTTTGCGTTTAACTTTTTTGCCTTGGGTAACGAGCTACAGAGTCGGTTAAAGTGTTTCAATAATTATGATCTTCAAACATCCTCCACACTTAAATACTTTTGTTTTGTTTTCCTTCACTGCCATCTGACATATGTCTCTAACTAAATCATAAAAATAATATTTTTACTATAATTATCCCAATTTAGGATAAAACGCGACTTAGACGCCATATTAGTTTTGTATTTCTGTGAATTAGGATTTTAAACAACGTTGCAGTTTGTACTAAATTAGGCTGCTAGCCAACGTCGGTATGCAACGTCGTTTCGACCCAAAAATTATTCTCCAAACTAGTGCAGACTAGGGTTGGCACGAGGTTGTGCCGACGTTGCGCCCCGACGTTTGGTCGCGTGACACAACGTTGTCCCGACGTCCAAATGCTGCTTGGGTAAAGCATATAACTTATTTTTCTGGTTTAATATTCTGTACTAAAGCTTTTCCTTATTAATTTAATCTGACAAAATATAAAAGTTATTGGTGTGAGCAGATTTTGAGAAACATACGGTATACTTTTTTTATTTTTACTTAAATAGTCTTAATAACAGCTCATATTTTTTTTTAAAACTCATCCTAAAATCTAAAATATCCTAAAAACAACCGTTTTTATTCTTCTACGCTTCTATCAACAACCCATTAAGGCTATTATATATTTCGCGGAGCCTACGCCATGCGCCACCTTTTTTTTCTTATCAGATAATCGTTCCTCGCCGATTTCGAACACCCGACCGTTCCATTTTCC
The DNA here is from genome assembly GCF_002938485.1 of Sitophilus oryzae. Lineage (NCBI taxonomy): Eukaryota > Metazoa > Arthropoda > Insecta > Coleoptera > Curculionidae > Sitophilus > Sitophilus oryzae. The sequence continues at coordinate 432,325 of NW_022146501.1, forward strand.
AATTATTTCCATCGAAATACCATAATGCGTATACTAAACGGCTTTTACAATAGAAGAGAACGCGCGAAAACGGCTCTACGGGCTTTAGTGCTCCCTCTCCCCCTAAATGCATTCGATTTAGCGTGATGACATTCAATTTAAACAACAAAAGACGAGAACATTCCGACAACGCTGCAAACTTCGCAGGAAACTAGTGTAATAACGGCCATTGCCGCTTACTGCTACGTAGGTACCTCATTTCCTGCGGGAAAGCCTCCGACTATAGGAGATCTGGACGAGATACATGACGAATATGGTTTATTGTGGACTATTTATGAATATATCTGCGGTATTGTTAGGCGGTGTTGCAGCAACAGAGTAGAGGGGGAACTTTTGCTTCTTTCTTTATGAAATATACATGTGAAAATGTGAGCTTAAAGGTTAATGGAAGAGAAACAACCTATTCCACAATTTGGAAAATAACAGACTTTGATCGTAATCAATGACATAGCAAAAAGAGATGTATTGCAGAGATAAAGTCTGCTTCATATTGTACATCATATTGTGAGCTACAACCCAGGAACGTTCAACAAAGTTGAAGAGTATTTTGGTCAATTGTATAACAATAAATTTAAATGAAATAAAGGAATCTTCGTTGTCTTACGGGCAGATATTTGACATAGGTTGACACAAAATTATAACCTATAATTTAGCAAGACTTTGACAAGCCTTAAAAATCTAAAGGCGAGTTCATACGCATCGGCGTCCGTTTGTCGTTCATCGTTGCGTCAAACCAATAAAATTGAAATATGATCTGTCATTTTTGAAATAAACTAATAAAACTGGTTAAAAACTGGACGGATTTATATTTAAACCCATCCATAGTTAACTTAAAAAATATTAGAAACTTTTTTTAGTAAAATAAATAGATTGGTATGGGAGGTCATCTGCTTTTCTTCTGTCATCGTCTGTCGAAATCTTACCTGAGAAAAAAAAACAGAGTATAGCCCTACTTATGTTCTTAAATGAAATAAAGGAGTGCCGTACTCTGCTTGCAAGTCACAAGTAAAAAAGCACGACAAAGAAAACCTTGATCGCCATTCTAAAGAATCCAACTATGCTGTTCTGAACTTTAATAAAAGAAAAATAATAATAATACAAAAACTGCCTTCATCCCAAGCTTTGTAGTGTAATACCACAGATTATACAGATTATAATCTTTGTTTTTTCTTTATTGTTTTTCGTGGTTCCAATTTTCGGAATCGGGCACTAGTTAGGTGACTAGTTTGCGCACATAGCACGCCCACTTATGGCCTCTAAAATTGTGCACAGCGCCTGACCGGCACATTTATTAGAGAGATATCGGAAAACCGAATAGCGTCATCCAGTATTTACGCGTACCTTATCATGGTTACGATATGCGCGAGTCAACGCAACACCCGCTAATAACGTTACTGCCTGACATAATTTGCCGATCAATTACACCAAGCGCTCTTTCTAAATAACCTCTGATAACGTTTAAAAAATGCTTAAATGGGCACGTGCGGGTATTTGACAACCGGAACCGGCCGGCGAGATCTTTTATTTTATGTTTAGGTTATGTTTGAATTGTTTTGAATTATTGCTTTAGTTTTATTAGGTAATTTGATATTTAAGTATCTGGGATTAGTTTTAATTAAATAAATATGGCCCAAAATATGGATTCCACCTCTTCCAATACAAAAGAACCTATAAAGAGTCTTAGGTTTACAGCAGATGACGACTTGGCTCTTCTAAGAGAATTTGTTGCTTGTTGCCCTAAACCCACTGGCAGACGTTGAACAATAAAGCACTGGAAATAAGCACTTTAGCCCTTTAGTTTTAAAATACCTAGTAAACAAAACAATTTCAAAGTTTTAAATTCAAAGTTAGGTTAAGTTTAAATAGCGGACGCGACGCGAACAGAATTCTTTCCGATCCGATAACTATAAATGAAGAGAGTTAATACCACCTCACGTAAAGGAAATAACACCTGGCCTTATTAACGTCCATGCACGCTATTCGGTTTAGCGATATCTCTCTATTACGCTGTTTATTGTTATTTTACGCGAGTTTATTTTTGCGCACAGAAAATTTGACTCGTTTGCACATCGTCATAAAAAACAATTTTCGTACCACGAATTAGGGACAAGATTTTTATCTGTATACTTATAGGATACCTAATCTGTGGTAATACATTCAACACTAAATAGTTTTTGTTAGTTTAGCAGGTCGACGCCCGCAAGTAGATACCTACTATACTTACATACCAAATCTCGTTTTTTTTGGATGTAGTATAAGCCACTTTTGCGAAATAGGGGGATTACTCTTTACTCGGAAATACAGTAGTCTTGAATCTCGTCAAATATTGCTATTTCATCTACCTATTTGACGTAACTTTGTAGCATTTTTTATTTCCTTTAATAAAATTGAATTTAAAATTCTATTTTTATTTAAATTTCTTAGTATTGGCGCCATCTATTTGCTAGATGCCAAAGATATCAAACTTCATTTATTACAGTTCACTTGTCTTGTTTATTAGCGCCATCTATTCGCTATATGCCAAACTTCCTTAATTGTATTTCACTTGTCCCGATATTTAATTTTTATTAGCACATCTATTCGCTAGATGTCAAACTTCATTTATGCCAGTTCGGTTCTGAAACTGAGAAGAAGGTCTTTCTTTCTGGGAATTTGGATCTGAAGAAGACGCGTGTGTCGGCGTCCGACAAATTTTCCAGTGAAAAGCACTCTGAATCCACTTTTCGATTTCCATTGCATGGGTATCCGATTTGGAAATTTGGAAAACCTTGTAAAGTATGCAATCCAGAGTATAGATCGTATTTGTTTGGTTTCTTCTTGGAATGATCACCGTAAGTTTATCCGCCATTTTATATAGCCCTATCTAACTAAATTCTATTTCAGTTATTTCCGTTTTTTATTTCGTTTATTTGAGTATTTAATTACTGGTTTGGATCGGCATATGGTTTGAATATATTTATGTAAAGCTGATTTTCAGACCGTAAGTTGTTTTTTTTATTGAGTATCTGTCCTGAAAACTATTTTTTATTTATAGAGTAACTACCACATGGTACTCAGTAACTACCACATGGTACTCAGTAACTACTACATGGTACTCAGTAATTACCACATGGTATGCAGTAATAATGCAGTAATTATTGTATGTTTCACCCACTTTCATTTTGTATGGACCTATGCAGACCTTAAGACAGTGTTCCTGACATTACAATCGTTCTTTTGGTTGATATCGAAGACTTCTCCTGCCATAGTCATCTGCATCCACTTCTGTTAGTCTGGAGAATACCTAACTACCTGTTTACATCATAAGAAACTATATACAGATAAGTCTCTCTCTTAAGTCTGATACACAAGGTACGCTTTTATTTTATAATTTTTGAGACAACAGATTTAATAACCTGGTAAATTATCACTATTTATCCCACATATTGTAGTCAAAATTATTTTTTATTTAACGTTATAAGTTATAATTTGATTCGTACAGTACGCTCTTACTTAGCTATGATATTTTATATGAAAATTATTAACACGTATTCATTTTAAAGGTTTTTGTACACGACATGTTTCAGAAACATCATTGTATTGAGACATACATAAATTTCACCTGTTTTTATATTAAGTAGCTTACTTAGTTCAAAGAATACAGTTACTAAATTCGAATCTATTTAAAATAACTTGCGGTTTCATTGGGATCATTGTGACTAATTGATGATACTTGTGTTCGTTTTCAATAAATGTTTAATGTAGGATAGTTATTTCTGACTTTTATTCCTGATAAACATAATAGACCCTTAATGCTGTTGATTACTTTATTTTAGCTATGTTGTGATATCGTATTTTTCTTTTTGATTTCTTACTTTACCACTCTCATAAACAAAGTAAGTGGCGCCCTTTTCACTGTCTTTGACCATACCTATTTGAATTCTTAACATCAATATTAAAATCTCTGCAACCTATATATTATCATTTTTTTATTTTTTAACAACATTAGAAAGTCACTGTGAGTCAGAAGCCTTACCTACGAACCCAGCTTTCCTCTAACCCTGAGCAACGGATTCTTTTTTCATTCTATTTGGGTAACGACAGAAAAGTCGTCACAACTTTAAGTAATTAGGCAAACCGCTTAATTAGAACAAAATGTTCTGATCACTCTAAACCGAGACTCATTACCGAATAAACGGTACATCACACGTAGCATTAAACATGCCCGATCAGCTTGTCTATATCGAATCCCGCCTAGTCTGTCTGACGAACTAGGCAGACTGTGCCGTCATCGCTACACTGCACGCATTCACGTTTATTTTGCAGACAAAGATTTACCATTAGCGTAAGCGAAAATAATAATTTATGGAATTGGTACGCGTGTGTCAGACTGGCGTTGCCAAAATGCAAATGCGGTTGCAGGGTTTATTGTTGCGTCTTGTAACGTTTGCATTGAGTAACTTCGATATATTCCGAGGGGTATTTTAGCTGTAATATAATTTTGGAAAGCGTTATAACAGGCATTGGGAGTAAAATATCCGGGGATTTAATGGCAATGCAGTGCATCATTAATTTAACATTTGATGCGTAGAATTGTGGAGTAAAATTAATATACAGGGGGGTTCGTAATATATTCCGGAAACTTCGGCAGAATATTCTGCAGATAAATATAAGTAAAAAAGTTCGTATAAATATATGTCCTAAAATGGTTAGTATCGGAGATACAGGGTGTAAAAGTTTCATTTTTATTTAGATTTTTTCCGAATAATTTCTGAAGTAACGTAAATATTTGGATGAAAATTCGTGTCTGGGAGTTTTTTGGCATGAGAAATTTTATTTTGATGTCAATTTGACCCCTATTCGTAGGGAGCTTCACCAAAATGTTTTTAACTGTTTTTAATAACTTTTCGTCCGCGCCTGTATAAAACTACTGAGTGAAAAAATATTCATTTCCGTGATTTTTTACGTAAAAAACGTTTCATCCTTTGGATTACCTAATAATTGTTGTAATTTATTATTAGCACTATACACAAGTTTATAATTGACATTCTTAAAAATTCCTTTTAAATTTACACATCAAATTGAGAACAACGACAGATTACCATTTCTAGATGTATTAGTTATTAGAAATACTAATAATTGCTTGGAATTTGATATCTATAGGAAAAATACCACTACACGCAGATATATTCCTAATGAATCATATCATAGTATTGAACATAAAATGGCTAGTTTAAATTTCTTAGTTTTCCACTTTCCAACGAAAGATATGAAATAGAAAGAGATTACATTAGGAATGTAGCTGAGTGTAATGGATATTCTCCTTCACTAGTTGATGAAATAATTAGAAAACATAGGTATAGGTTAATGATTTGTGAAAATTCTACTTTTCAAGTGGAGAAAGATGCGTCAAAATATTTTTCAAAACCGTTTTATAAACAGTTGTCCCGTGGTCTAAAAGGAATTTTTAAGAATGTCAATTACAAACTTGCGTATAGTATTAATAATAAATTACAACAATTATTAGGTAATCCAAAGGATAAAACACCTCTACTGGAAAGGTCGGGTATTTATGAGATTTCTTGTAAAGATTGTAATCAGAAATATGTTGGGCAAACTAGAAGATCAATATTAACTAGATTTAAAGAACATTTAGCTCAGATAAGAAGATATGGTATACCTGATAAATCTTGCGTTGCCGAGCATATTGTTGATAAAGAACATTGTATAGATCTTAATAACTTAAAATTACTTAAACAAGTCTCAAATTACAGGCAATTAGATGCATATGAAAGCATCAGAATTAATAAATGTAAAGATAGTATGAACAGAGACAACGGTCCAATTCCTTCAAGTTCTTTGTTCCTACTACTCTAGTGGCGGAAATCTAACTGTTACGCTCGGTGGGTTCTGACTCGGTTGGCTAGATCTTGCCACGCCCACTCTGTGCCCACTGAGCGAGAGTATATAAACGCTCCAATTGTAGATTGTATTTTAGTTTATAATTATCTGCTGATGATGCTAACATGGTTAGCGAAACACGCATCCAGTGTAAAAGTATAAGTGTTTTGGTGCATTGTGGTGATTTAGTGTTTTATTTTGCAATTGAATACACTGCTGGCAGATTAGTACACAATGCTGGCAGATTAAGGAGCGGACATAACAGTTTTAAAGCGACATGGAAGTTGGCGATCAAGCTCGGTTGGTGAAGGTTACATTGAAAATTCATTTGAACAGAAAACCGAAATAACAAAAAGAATCATGGGACAGAAAGATACGCCAAATAAGAAATTAAAAGCAATTTACGTAGAAGCAGCAGCTACCAGCATTGCCAGTACAAGAAATTTACTTATTCCGAATCCTACAACTTGCATTTCTCTTAGAGACAAAAAGTTGGATGCCTCTTGTATTCACGTTCATTGTTTCTAACGTTTTATTTTTTACTTTTAGTGCCTAAACAAATGTCACTTTTAAATACTAGTGTCTAAAAGAATGCCATTTCGAATCACAAACAAATATTAAAAACTCTCAATTTCGAAATACTTTCACAAAAAAAATGTTTGTGTATCGCCACAATGCTTTCAAGAATTGTTAATCTGCGTCTTTCGCTACTCCCACTTGTTCGTACCGAAAAGAAGTAAGTATGTATATATAGGTTCCGTTCTGTATGAGTTCCAAACTTTTTATTGTTCAATTTATATCATTACGAAAGTTTTATTTTAAAAATTTGTATCTTTCGAAAAAGGTAATAGATTTAATTAAGAGCTAAAAGAATAAATTCAGCAAAATGTTAACATAAAAAATAATTTATTGACCAGAAGTAATATTCAAAATAAGCCTTATTGAATTGAATGTTTGATCGAAGAAATATTTCAAATATTATGTATCTACCTAAAAAATATATATTTCTAAGATAAGTCTGGACCTAACAGATCTTGAAAATATATTACCCCCGGATAAAACAGCTTATTAAAAGGATGAGTACAGGGGGTGAAATCTAGATGTATCATAATGCCACAATAGGCTTTTGCGACCGCATTTGGGGTCTCCCCCTCGTGAAACCAACTCGTCCTCTAAATATGAAAATACTCAAACCGGTATACGTTGTACATAAAAGGACTATAAATTTTTCATTGGTTTTGTATTGTTTTATCGTCTATTTGTCTGGGTTATGGCTTTGAAGTACCGTATTATGAAAAAGATTTTATGACAGAAAGAAATTTTATTTTGTTACTTAAGCATTCTAACATACCTAATTTTCTTTATGAATTTATTTATTTGCCATTATACAATTTGATCATACATCTTTTTGATCGTTTTGTAATGTTATCGTATACTAGGGTAGGCATTTCTGGCCTTGGGTGGCTATTTTCGTGTGTACGAAGAGTACGGTCAACACGCTTAGTAAAATAAGATGTACTGATTAAAGACAGAAGAGCAAGTATTAATATACAATATACTTACAAGTAGCCATTGTAAGAAAATTTGCCACTGTAAGAAATAAACCCCTTTGTAAGAAATAAACCTTCAAAAAACACTTGTGATTGATTAAAATTTTATTTTAAAATAAAACTTTTGTTAACAACATTCTGAGAATTCGAATAATGAATTGAATAATGACAAGTGACATCTGTCTAAAAAAGACAGCGGTTTAGAGTGGCAATTTGGTTATGTAAAATTTACAGTGACAATTTTGATTATGCAAAAGAAATAAATGTTCTATGAGTTTGCCTAATAATTAACATTAATTTAAAATATAATAAATCCCCAACATAAATAACGAACAGAACATTTAAACAAAAACAGACCACAGACCACACAAAACAAATTGTTGGTTAGTACCTAGAGATATAGATGTAGTAGTATTTTGGTTTAATGGTCACAGCTGCCAGGTTATCCAGCCAAGTGATAGAATTATCGTTTTTTAATAAAAAAAATCCAGGTCATGATGATATATATGCTGAAGTTCTAAAGCTGACCGACATTAAACAGCTCACATATCTCTTTAACGTGATATATGATTCTGGACAAATCCCACAGGACTGGCTAAAGTCCACGTTTATCGCCATCCCAAAGAAAACAAATCCAAGAAACTGCGGAGACCATAGACACATAAGCTTAATGAGTCACGCACTTAAAGCGTTTCTTCGAGTCATCCAATCTAGAATATATAGAAAATGTGAAGAGATGAGAGAAGGGTCTTGGCACTAGAGAAGCTCTCTTCTCTGTGAAACTACATGTGCAGAAAAGTTATGATCAGAGGCAAGATGTTTTCATTTGCTTTATTGACTATCAGAGAGCCTTTGATAACGTAAAACACGAACCGTTGATGGAGAGACTACAGGAGATAGGCGTAGATGGCAAGGACAGCAGAATAATTAAAGAACTGTATTGACAGCAGTCCGCGGAGATCCGTATTGATGGTGATCGAACAACGGAAACCTTCAGCGTATTGAAGGGAGTTCGACAGGGATGTGTACCATCACCCATTCTGTTTAACATCTACGTTGAGAAAATCTTTCAGATGGCCTTGGAGAGCGAGACGCGGGATATTAAAGTCAATGGCATCCCAATAAATAATATCCGCTATGCAGATGACACCGCAATTCTGACTAACAACCTTGAGGACCTCCAGATTCTGCTAAATAAACTGAACGAATGCGGTGAACAGTTTGGGCTCCATATTAACGTTGCGAAAACTAAAATGATGGTGATCAGCAGACACCAGTACCACACTCATCTTAACATCAATGGAGAGAACATCGAACGGGTCACAAATTTCACCTATCTTGGCGCCTCCCTAAATGAACTGTGGGATTGCGATGAGGAAGTTAAAAGAAGAATCGGCCGTGCAAAAACAACCTTCTTTAAACTAAAGAATTTACTCCTGCATAGAAATATGCCGCTATATACCAGGATACGGGTAATTCAATCGTATGTGTGGCCTGTGATGTTGTATGGCGCTGAGACTTGGCCACTTAAGGTAAAATCAATAAACAGAATTGAGGCTTTCGAAATGACACTTCGCCGATTGCTGCGCATACCCTGGACGGAGCATGCAACAAATGATGAAGTCCGAGGGGTGTCTCACTGTTGGAATTACATGTACATTTCCTTGGCATTCGCTGGCAGTCATTGGCAGTCTTACGGCAGTCCCTATAATAATTACATGGCAGTCATAGGCAGTCTTCTTCGCAGTCATTGGCAGTCGCTTAGAAGTAGAATAATATTTTGGCAGTACATGTACATTTTGTACCCAAGTGAGACACCCCTCGATGAAGTCCTAAGAAGAACTAAAATTTGAAACAACAATCAGGACGGATACCCTTTATACCCGAATAACATTAATGCAAGACCTGCCTCCAGGAAATTCTAATCTATCGGCGACCTACGACAGATTCTTATCACTTATGATTTACAGAGCCAGCGCCATCTCTCCGCCTCGAACGGTCTGACCTCGATGCCAGTTGAAGCTTGTTTTTGAAAATTATTTATGGCCTTCTTGATATGACAAGAAAGTTTTAGTTGAAGCGAGAGCGGCGGAACCCCGCTTTTTCTAATGTTTTATTTGTGGGAAAGATGGCGTGGCGGATATTTCTAAAGAGAATAACGGCGCCAATCGGAATTTCTTCGTTTCGTTTTGTTTTCCTTCCTTTCTTGTTAGATACGTCAAGCCAGAATTTAAAGATGTATGTTGTGTTCGGATTTATGGGGTGTATTTATTTTCTTTTTAGTAGGGCTATTTATCAAACTTGTCTTTTCTTTTTTTTCCTAATTTTGTTTCAGTAATCTTTAACTAATAATATATAGAAATTAGGATATGAGCATTCTTCTTATGCCTATTAAGATATTCTCAGATACTAATGTATGGTATTTAATCTCTATGTATTTCTTTTGACAGTGGGCACCGAGTGGGCGTGGCAAAATCTAGCCAACCGAGTCAGAACCCACTGAGCGTAACAGTTAGATTTCCGCCACTAAAGTAGTAGGAACAAAGAACTTGAAGGAATTGGACCGTTGCCTCTGTTCATACTATCTTTACATTTATTAATTCTGATGCTTTCATATGCATCTAATTGCCTGTAATTTGAGACTTGTTTAATTAATTTTAAATTATTAAGATCTATACAATGTTCTTTATCATTGTTACGTTATTTTTTTTCGTTTTCTTTTTTATTTTATCGGATTTCTTGCTCGAAACATTCAGAACAGTAATTTAGTAAACTGGAATTAAATCGAATTTACAAACTTTATTAAATTATTTTACAAACACCCTATTAAATTATTTTAGAAACACCCGACATGTTTAAATTAACGTTTTCTCTTTTACTGCTTATCCATAATTAAACACTCATTCAATTTTAATTCTGTGTTTTTCGCATTAGGTATAATAAAACACTAAGCCGCTTATATTTTCGCGTTAATTTTAAATTTGAATTAAAACGTTTTGTTGTCAAATTTTACCCTTCATTAATTATTGCCAGTTTTCACACTTATTTTTAATTTATTGTGGAAACTGTTACTTTTCAAGAGGTCTGATAATAGCAATAATCTTATTAATCAAGATATACACTGTGTCAATTTTAAAACTTCCCACCCTTAATATCTTTCTTGCAGTTAAAAATATGAGAAATCGGAAAGACACGTCAAGTTGTTCAAAATGTTTTCCATTTTTCTGTAAACAATAATAAAGTCTGTTTTTAAACTCCTCTCTAACATTTCGGAAAACTTCACAGGGAATTGACCGGCATTTGCATTTTCAGATCATCAATATCAGTAGGTTGTGTTTTATAAACAATGGATTTAAGATGTCCCCAAAAAAAGTCTAATGGACAATGGTGTTAAATCAGGTGATCTTGGAGGCTATTCAATTGGTCCCTTTCTGCCAATCCATGTACCCGGAAATCTCTCGTTTAGTCACTGTCGGACCGGAAGAAAATAATGAGGTAGAGCACGGACCTGCTGGAATGTTAACAAATCCTCCTGTAAAACTGGATTACCCTCTGCATCAATTTGAGTTTCTAGCTCTTGTGTGATTAGAAGATCAATAGTCTCTTGAAGATACAGATCACCTTTTCCTTCAATCACAACAAGATCACACAGTTTCCTTCAATAAATAAAGGGCCAATAATGGCATTTCCAAGAATACCAGCCCAAACATTAACTTTTTGGAGATATTGTGTATGTCCTTCACGAAAATATGCGGGTTTTCGTCACTCCAATATCGACAATTTTGTTTGTTAACATTTCCTACATTCATCGGAAAAACAGATATTCGGCAGAATGTTAGGGTTGGCGTTGGTTTGGCGAATCATGATTTCACAAAACTCTATTCTTCTATCAAAATCATCGTCAGAGAGTTCTTGAAGTATCTGCATTTTGTATGGATGGAATTTATGCATTTTCAGTGTTTTTCTTACAGTCTCGTGTGATATTCCTGTCTGTTGTGCTACTGTCCCCAAGAAGCTGGTGGGCTCTGCAGAAAATAATCCCAAAACCTCAATTTGAGCTCCTTCATTCATCACTCGTAGGTGATTTCTTTTTCTATTACTCACCGAACCAGTTTCGGAGAACTTCGCCACCAAATCCAGCACATATCTGTGACTTACTTCACGATTTTGATTTCATTCATTGAAAACCAGTACCGTTCTTCGTGCGCACCTTCCAACCTCTCCATAAATGAAAATAATTTCAGTTCTTCCTTGAAGAGAAAAAATCATTCTCACACTTTATGCACTTAATAAAAGTTATCACTGAACAGCCCAACAAGCAAAAGCGAATTAAGAATAGTCATATTCCTGTTTTAAGTTTTTTAGCTATCTTTTAGATTTGCAGAGCATTTTTTTTGTTAAGACAACAACGTATTTTTAGAATTTGTTGATAGAATAGCAAGGCATTTTGTGGAATTTGAGTGATAAGACATCGAATAAACGCAAATTAACTAGGTAGGTACTATTTTTTAGATTACTTCTGATGTTAATTTTTTGAGGTTACTTTGCCAATCCCGAAACAAAGTTTCAAACGTGCCACCCATACCTTCCTGGAAGTTGCCACCTCATTCGAATTTGAGAAAAGAAACGTTAATATTTATGATGTTTTCTGTTTATTAGTATTTTGACCCCCCTAGAAAAAAGTAATGGCTACGTCCATGTTGCCACCTAATCTTCTAATCATTTTTACTACAAGAAGACCCATTGCAGTAATTTATGTGTAAACACTAGCCAGAAAACTAAAATCTCAATGAAGGCATGTTTAATTGTTTCTGCAACTTTGACACGCGATTATTCGGAAACCTCTGGACTAAAAGCAACAAAGTAGGATACCACTGAAAAAACAATTAAACGCCCTTTAAAACGATGTGCCACTTGACCCCCATTCCCATTTAACATTGTAAAGGTGACATCAACCCCTCCTAGGGGGTTGAAAGAAAAAGGCTAAAAATATTAATTTAAAGTGTCCCATTCACAAATAAAATTAACGTGTCTTTCCGATTTTTTATATTTTTAACTGCAAGAAAGATATTAAGGGTGGGAAGTTTTAAAATTGACACAGTATATAGTCTGAACAAGCTATTTAAGAATCTTGAAAATTTTGAAAATTATCTGTGATGTGCCGGGCATTATATCTATCTATCTTCATAAAAATAATCTATATTAAAAAGAGTAGAAAAATTAAGCCTAGTTATTATATTATATCATAAAATATAGAATTATGATGACATTCAGAATAAATTATTTAAGTTTGTGGTAACGCCCAATTTAAGCAAGGTAAATTATTCATTTCAAATAATTTACCCACTCTACTTCTAACAGAAATGGAAAAATGACGAAGTCGTCATATCCCCAATCTTTTAATTAGAATAGTATTAAGCATAAAACACACATCCCCTAAACCAGCCATTTAAAATTATTGAATATTTGAAAATTATTTTGAATGTAATTTTTATAAATTTGAACTAAATAATCTATAAAGAATTATGAACATTTTGAACTGACTTTTAATAAGAATAATCTATTAAACTAAAATTATAACAACGCCAATCGCTGCAAAAACACGTTAAACAATGTATGATGCTGTTAACAAAATAATGTGTATTATAAGAAAGAAATGTGTATCATTAAATATAGAATTGTGATAAAAATTACCTATTTTTTTATTTACGTGTTTCTTGATACAAATTTGGCATGAAATTATTTACTATTAATTATATATTATAGATTTTAAAAAGATAAATTCTTAAATCTTTATTCTTTATTAATAATTAAGCTTTCCCGTATTTTTTTCTTGCCCTACCAAAAACGAAAAAGCTTCAAACTTTCTGTATTATTATTTTTTAATTTTTATGTATGTTATGTTCTTTAAAATTAAAGAAAATCATTTAGAGGCTATCGCTTCTTTCATTATAATCTTAGATTTGTGAAAATTACCCTTTCTCAACTTACCTTAAGGGTCTAGATGTTTCACCAATATAAAATTTATAACATTCACATGATATTTTGTATATTACATTTTTAGTTTGTTGTCCAGTGTTTATTGGTTTAGTGTGTGGTAAAATGGATCTAAGTGTATTTTGTGCTTTGAAGGATGTTCGTATGTTATATTCTTTTCCTATCCTTCTTATTTTTTCTTCCGAAACGCTTTGCATCTAGGGAATTGTAAATTATATATATTGTGTATTGTTATCATTGTGTGTATTGTGTCTATGATTTGGTTTTTTGAAAGAAACTTTTTAATATAATCTAATAAAAATAAATGTATTTCTTATGCATCTGTTGATGTTAGTAATCTATAGCAATCGCTTCTTGGGTTTTAAAGAACATAATATAAATCAACATTATGTGAAAAATAAACACAAATTAAAAAATAAAATCATACAGAAAGTTTGAATCTTTTTGGTTTTACCTTATTAAGTAATTGTTATCAGGTAGCAATTGTTAATTTTGAAGTTTACTTGATATAATGTCATTTTAACAGAACGTCAACGGTTTTTATAGACGTATCTGTTTAAAAAAAAACTATAGCGTTCTCGAATAATGAAAATTAGAAATTTGAAATATTTTTTTCTTTTTTGTTTTTGTGTGTTTTTTTTGCTTCCGACGACGGGAAGAAATATATGTACTTCCCGAAACGTTAAGCATATTTTTGTCCGTTAGGCAAATTTGTTTATTAGTAATTTTATTTCGTTGATTTTCTTCTAGTGGCAAAATACCCATAAAACTTTTTTGGAGAGATGAATCCGCCACAGAGGTATAGACAATCAGTCAACAATGTGATTTAAAATCACGGCATCGTTCATCTCCAACTTAAATTCCAAATAAAAATGTTTTTGCTTTCAAATTCCTCCTTTCATTAATCATCGACAGTTTTTACACTTTTTCTTACTTGTTACAGGAACCTGTTACTTTCCGGAGAAATGGGAAGGTGCCTGGTTTCAGTCCGGAGTTCGCGTGCCGGTCATTATCGAAGGGCCCCGACTTAGTACGAAGGGTCGCTGCGTCGGATCCGACGGAGATAAATTCCTCATGGTGGATGAGTGAGTATAGCTTATATATTTCATGTTTTTAGAATAGTGAATGGTTGGTATATAGTTTGTTACAATCGACATATAAAATTCTTTTATTTCATACTTTAATATAAAACACATCTCTTCATACATATATCTGTTTGGAAAAGGCTAGTCTTGTTATTTTTTTAACTGACTAGACCTGTAGCGTTTTATTTTTCTTTTTATAAAATTCCAAATTTTAATATTGCTGGCGCCATCTATTCGCTAGATGTTAAACTTCATTCAGTACAGGTAGCGGTTCCTTTCCATAAAAACAAATTTCATTCAGTATAGACGATAGAGTTCACTTAATTGCCTTTGGTCATATGACCTGTCAATTCGAAGACTTCCGTTTTGCGAAAAGGAGGAAGGAGGCTTTTTCCGGGAGATGGAGATCAGAAAAAGACGCGTGGTTCAGCGTCCGACGAATCTCAGAGAAAAAGGGCTTTCTGAAACACTTTTCCTAACAGTAAAGGCACGGGTATCCAAAGGTGGAGATTTGAAATCCTGTAGAATATACTGTTCAGAGCCTAGTTCGTGTTTTTTGGCCTTTTCCTGGAATAAGATCATATTATTCCCGTTTTTTATTTATTTTGATAATGTTTGATTGTGCATTACTGGTTTGGATCAGCATATAGCTTGGCTATATTTTGGAATGTGTACAGCTGATTTTCAGACCAGTAACTGGCGTATAAGAAATTGACGTATAAGTAATTGGCATATGAGTAACCACTTTTGAGACAGTATTTATGACTCTACATTGATTCTACTGATATCGAAGACTCCTGCTACTATCGAAGAGTCTACATCCACTTCCGTTAGTCTGGAGACTGCCTGCCTACCTGTTCACTACGTCATAAATTAAAAAAAAAATACAGATAAGTTCTAAGTTCAACACACAAGGTATTCCCTAAATTTTTTTTACTTTGAGATAATATTTTGAATATCTCTGTAAATTGTTGTCATTTATTCCATATATTATAGTCAAAATTTACCTTTTAGTTAACATTATAAGTCATGCTTTGTCCTTAACGGTACGTTTTACTTCAGTATGATCTTTTATGTGAGAATCGCTAACACGGATTCATTTTTGAAGGTTATTGTACACGATTTGTTTCGAAACATCATCGTATTGGTACTTACATAAATTTCACCTGTTTATATATTACGTAGTATAGTATACTGAAGAGAACTTTAACTAAATTTGAGTTTACTTAAAGCAACTAACGATTTCATTGGGATAATTGAAACTGGGTTTAAACTGATTGATAATTGTGTTCGTTTTTAAATAAATGTTCAACGTAGGATAGTTATATCTGATTTTATTCTTGATGAACATAATAGACCCTTATTGCTGTTGATTATTTTATTTTAGCTATTTCATGATCAAATTTTCTTACTGGTTTCTTACTTTACCTTTTCATACCCAAAGTAAGTGGCGCCCTTTTTACTGTCTTTGACCATTACTATTTGAATACTTAACATCAATTTTAGAATCTTTGCAGCCTATACATTATTACTTTTATTTTATTATTTAACAACCTACGAACCCAGCTCTCCTCTAACCCTGAGCAACGGATACCTTTTTCTTTCTGTTTGAGTGATGACAGAAAAAGTCGTCACAGACCTTATAATTGAAAGCCACAAAAGAACATCTCACTCATACTATAAAAATCAATTTACCGGACTTATAACCTAAATAGCAATTTATTATCTTATACATTTATAGACAGGTAACATTTTGCTAAAAATATATCAAACTAAATTTACTTGAAATAAATATAATTAATTTTCCATTTAATATTAATAAATTAACTTAAAAATTGGGATATAATACGATGTATGCTCCAGTTTACAATAATTTTTAATGTTGAAACGTATCAATGTTACGTGTACGTTATTTAATATTACAAAATATTGCATACAGTTAGTTGTTTATTTTGGTATAATATGATATTCGTATAAAATGTAATTGTTATAATATATCTGTTTACATATTTCTCCTTATTCCATTTAATTATGTTAGTAAAATATCATTTTTTTAGAAAATATTGATAATAAAATCAAAATATATTAAATCTTATTTTTAATATTATTGTTAACATTATAGATTTTGTAACACGTACAGGGTGAGTCTTAAATAAGTGCAAATATTTTCAGGACTAGTAAAGCTCAATAAAAGAAACATATTTTCTCTTTACAGTTTTTCTATGGTCCATAATAATATGTCCATAATAACCGAGTTAATTTACTTTGAAAATTTCCAAAAAAAGACGCAGATATATTCCTAATCAATCATATCATAGTGATGAACATAAAATGGCTAGTTTAAATTTCTTAGTTCATAGATTACTTAGTTTTCCACTTTCCAACGAAAGATATCAAATAGAAAGAGATTACATTAGGAATGTAGCTGAGTGTAATGGATATTCTCCTTCACTAGTTGATAAATTAATTAGAAAACGTAGGTATAGGTTAATGATTTCGGAAAATTCGACTTTTCAAGTGGAGAAAGATACGTCAAAATATTTTTCAATACCGTTTGATAAAGAGTTATCCCGTGGTCAAAAAGGATTTTTTAAGAATGTCAATTATAAACTTGTGTATAGTGCTAATAATAAATTACAACAATTATTAGGTAATCCAAAGGATAAAACACCTCCACTGGAAAGGTCGGGTATTTGTGAAATTTCTTGTAAAGATTGTAATCAGAAATATGTTGGGCCAAACTAGAAGATCAATATTAACTAGATTTAAAGAACATTTAGCTCAGATAAGATATAGTAGACCGGATAAATCTTGCGTTGCCGAACATATTGTTAATGAAGAACATTGTATAGATCTTAATAATTTAAAATGAATTAAACAAGTCTCAAATTATAGGCAATTAGATGCATATGAAAGCATCAGAATTAATAAATGTAAAGATAGTATGAATAGAGACAACGGTCCAATTCCTTTGTTCCTACTACTCTAGTGACGGAAATCTAACTGTTACGCTCGGTGGGCTCTGACTCGCTTGGCTAGATCTTGCCACGCCCACTCGGTGCCCACTGAGAAATTGGTTAGCGAAACTCGCGTCCAGTGTAAAAGTAAAAGTGTTTTGGTGTATTATGGTGATTTAGTGTTTTATTAAGAAAAAACTGTTCACCAAATTCAAATTTTATATCAGAAATTTTATCATTTAATTTAATATATACAATGCTGTTTACTATCAAAATCAAAGGTAATTTTCGGAATTACCAAGATACTTAAATGACTTATTCGGACGATGTTTCGACTTTGGAGGGTCTGGGCCTAGACGATTTAGTAATTTATTGATATAGATTGGCACTTGTTAAGGAGTTAATGCAAAGCCTCGACACCGATAATGAAATATTTACCATCTTGTCTTCTAAGTAATTAGAATTTACTACATAATTTGTATTAGTTGAAGTTGTTGTTTGTTTGCGCTGAGTGTTTACTGAGCAAAGTTGCCGTGCAGTAACTTGACCTGATGTTTGAAGTATTTGGAACTAAGCAGATAAACATAATTGGCATTAAAGCATATTTGTGCGTTATTGATTTGTTACCGATATTTTTCTTATACCGGGTGCGTCTCAAAAGTGGCTCACCCCTATAGCTTTTTTATTTTTCCAGATAAAAAACGAGATTTGGTATATTAGTATATGACATAAATTAGGATTGAATGGTGTATTCAATTGTTTTTAGTGACTTCCTGTTTCACCGGAAATTACTACAACTATTGATTTTTAAATGGCACCCTCGGATTTTTTTTACTTTATTCGATAGAAAATAACATTCTGAATAGAATGACATATCATATGTCAACTTTTGACATTCTCGCTTAATAAAAAATTGTATTTTAAAATTCAATCTAGAGTGCCATGGCTATGTTAAAGACACTAATTCTTCATCAAGGAGCAAGTGTCTTGTCTTATCGTATTTTTAATCATATCTCAATTTTTTCAAATGGAACGAGGGTGGCTCATTAGCATATTTGGAAAAAGCATTTTTTAAGAATAATTTGATATCACATACTTGGTATTTCGAGTCAAATTTTTGTTACAAACCGCAAGTTATAATTTCAAATAAACCATATGCGATAATGTCAAAAGTTGACATATGATATGTCATTCTATTCAGAGTGACATTTTCTATCGAATAAAGTAAAAAAATACCGGGGGTCCTATTTAAAAATCAAAAGTTGTAGTCATTTCCGGTGAAACCGGAAGTGACCGAAAACAATTGAATACGTCAATCAATCCTAATTTATGTCGTATATTAACATTCCAAATCTCGTTTTTTTAACTAAAAAATTAAAAAGTGAGCCACTGTTGAGACGCACCCGGTATATACAAATTAATAAAAATGCCTATCTGCTTATTTATTTAATAAATGATCTAACTGCTAGAACAGTTGTATACAAAGATCTCCCTTTTTAAAATTATTTTAAACTTTTTTTTTATTTAAAAAATGTTTAATGGAAAATGTATAAAATAAAAAAACTCATAGAATATTCTTAGAATAAATTGTATTTATATAGAGTGAGTTTTAAATAAATGCAACTATTTTTTAGTATATTTTGAACTCCGAATATCTGGAGACAAAAATGAATTTTGTCTCCAGATATTGATCCCTAACTTATTGGTATTATTTAAACCATTACCTAAAACAGTTTTATTATTATCCCTCAATAAAGAATGTTAAGATCAAATAGTGTGAGTCCTCGCTAACGTGATTTGTAAAAAATTGGATAAAAATTAACTTGCTAAAAAAAGCTGACGAACAAAGAAAAAACGAGAACTAAAATGAGGTAATAAATAAATAGTAATAATAAATCGACCACTACACGCGAGGTCCGTAATAATTTGAGGGGCTCAAAAGAAAAAAAACGCCCAGTTCCATCTATCACGCAAATTACACAAATTAGAAAATCTCTTTCAACCTTTATTAGGTCTGCCTGCATTGTGAACCGGGCAAGAAATAGATCGAAAAACGAACCGAAACGTATTTCTTTTGTGGCTTTCAATTATCTTTTTCTTCCTCTTTCTTCGTTCTTCCACTTCTTCTTCCGCCCCCCTAGCCGGTTTCTTTCCTGCTCCGAAAATAAACTAACTGCCCGAGGAATTATATCCGTTTCCGGTCTAAGGAGGTCGCTATTTGCGATGCAAATTCGAACCACCACGAAATCTCGTATATCGCCTTAATTATAACGCCGGTCGACGGGTCTATGATAAATCTCTTCTGAATTTCAGAGAATTTGAGAAAAAATAGCATTCATTAAATAGATTATTCCTGTTGTATTGAGGAAGAGAAAATCCAATTTAGTTTGGAGACAGACCTAAATATACTAAATAAGTTTTTACTCTCAACGCGCTTAAAGAAGTTCCACAACAATTTAACCCCGCTCCACAGTGGTTCCCCTTAATTAGCTGCGCGGTTATAACTGTTAGATCTCTAGATATAGCTTGACTGCACCTATATCTAGATATAGCTTGACTGCACAAAAACTTAATGTAATATGTATTAAAAAAATTGGGCCCAGTTCGTGTGATTTGCATTTTAAGTTCTAACTATTCGGAAAGGTATAAAGATTATGTTTGCACATATGTACATGTTTTTTCATATTGAAGAGGTCAAATTTATTTTAAATGTTCCCAAGCAGCATTTGGACGTCGGGACAACGTTGTGTCACGCGACCAAACGTCGGGGCGCAACGTCGGCACAACCTCGTGCCAACCCTAGTCTGCGCTAGTTTGGAGAATAATTTTTGGGTCGAAACGACGTTGGAGACCGACGTTGGCTAGAAGCCTAATTTAGTACAAACTGCAACGTTGTTTAAAATCTTAATTCACAGAAATACAAAACTAATATGGCGTCTAAGTCGCGTTTTATCCTAAATTGGGATAATTATAGTAAAAATATTATTTTTATGATTTAGTTAGAGACATATGTCAGATGGCAGTGAAGGAAAACAAAACAAAAGTATTTAAGTGTGGAGGATGTTTGAAGATCAGAATTATTGATATACTTTAACCGACTCTGTAACTCGTTACCCAAGGCAAAAAAGTTAAACGCAAACAACTTTATTGATAAATGTATTGTTTCTACTTTGAAAAATACTAATGGGCCTTAAAATTAAAGAAGTTTTAAAAATTTTCTTGAATTTTTTTTTTAGTAAAATAAGAATAATTTATTCGCAGTCGAAAAAATTGTTTCCGCGTGTTTTTTAGGATCAAATATTTCAAGTTAATGTATTCAAAAAGCAGGAATTGCTATTTTAGGAACGAAACATTTTCTTATTCAACAACATGGCGGCTTTCACTTTGTTGTTTTGGAGATTAAGATGGAGTAGTTCGAGTAGTCGCATACTGGACTAATAAAGTCGCAGTTCGGTCTTAACAGGTAGTATACTCGTCGCAAGATTGCCTAATTTAGTCATCCTAGAGTCTAGCTTGTGCCGCACTCTATAATCTAAATAAACGAGGGAGTGGATAAATTATCGGTAATATATGTCGATGTATATTTAAATTTAGTTTTATATGTACCTTTCTTATGTCCCATTTTAATTAAGTTTTTTTTATAAAAACAAAAACAGCACTGAACTGTCTGACTGAACAGAAAACAATGAAGTGAAAATTTAAGATTTAAGGTTATGGTTCAATACAGTTGCAAAAAGGTAGTGACTCGACGTCCTACCAACGTAAGAATAAGGAAATCTAAACAACGTTGGAATTAGTAAAACAAACGACGTTTGCATAACGTTGGAATAGGTCCTGAAACTGACGTCGGAAAACTCAATATTGTCCAACGTTGTAACTACGTTGTCCGAATCACCTAAACATCACTTAAGCAAAAAAGGTTACAAGACAACGTTTATTCGACGTCGCAGAAGCTTCTACTTTGCTGTAGTACTAGTCCAACGTCGGCACAACGTTATAAAAACGTTTAAATTTATTTTAATACCCAAGGTAGGAAGCTAACTATTTTTTGTAACTAATCCAACGTTGTATTTAGTAAACATGTGGTCGCAAGTCGTGAAAATGCTACTTGGGTATGCTTTAAGTAACAAGTATTTTCATGCCGTTTAAGAGGATTTGAAAGGGAAAGTAATTAAAAGTCTTAAAGAGTGCCATAAACTAATATTACTTAGATTTAATTAAGTGCCAAAAAGAAAAAAACAGTTCTTTATACCTTCTTTTCGAACGTCCATTACAGAAAAGGCTACAGCTTTTATCAATTTTAATAAAATAAGTAATTAATCGGCGTTATCTGAAAACTGTTTTTGTCAGCTTGATACCATCAGCAAAAATGTGACATTTCTAATAAAAAAAGCGCTACACTAGGCTTACTTGAATTTGTTATTTATTATGTATCGTTTACAGGAGAATATAAGAAAAGTATTAGCTACAGTTTTATGCAAACATTTTGAAATTAATATTTCTAAGTAATGATCTATCTGGGAACCACTGTGCGCTCTCGTGATAATCTACCCCGATGAGAAATAAGCTTGTGGCAACATTGGGTAACGATCTGTACCATACACGGCTAAGAAAATCTTATAGTAGATACTGTACCAACCTTGATGTGTAGCATTGGCCTGTTTGTGTGCTAGGAAGAAAATTTTCTTGAATATTTTCATTAATAGGTTTGTAGCTTCTGAATAACGGTTTAGGTAAAGCATCTAGTTCACTTGTTAGCTCAGAATTAGAATTTAGAGGTAGTAACTTGCATTTTCATTGGAAGACAGTGTCATATTTATTTCACACCAATAATTACAGTTAGGGGTTAGAACGTTTGGTGTTACACAGCAAAATAAAATACTAAATCACCACAATACACTAAAACACTTTTACTTTTATGCTGGACGCGCGTTTCGCTAACCATGTTAGCATCATCAGCAGATGATCAAAAACTCCCATTTCTACCCGACGCGACGCCTATGTTTGGGTGAGTATATTTTGGTAGCGACACGCAAACGAGTCAAGTTTTATACAGCGAGCAAAATTCAATTATTGGCAGCTTTCCCGGCACACACAGAGAGGGACGCATGAAATATTGTTCAAGGACGTATCCTAAAAGCAAATAAATTCCCAAGTCTGTATTTGTATTTGGGACAGATAAAAAGGGATGGGGGAGTATAGCCCATTTAACGACCGTGTTTGAAACATTTTATGATTACGTAGTATTGGCTAATGGGGATGTTTCGATATCTCTATCGCAAACTGCTTATTTGATGACGTATCTCATGGACGTTACTTTATATTTCATTCTGTACAGGGTGTTCCATTTTGGTTGAAAACATACGGTATCTCCGTTACTAGTGAAGATAGGAGGTTGCTGTTTGCACAGACTTGTCCCACTTTTCTGTTAAACGGAAGATGCTGTAAACAAAATTTTCTTAGTAGCCTTCTTCGTATCTGAGCTACAGGGTCTTTTTGAAAAGTTTGCAATTTGGGACACTCCCCGTATCTCTGTTATAGTAAAAGGTATCGAGAAGGTGAAAACTCTTTCTCCATGCTCCTGTTCAGGTTGTCGATCTCTTCTTGAGGTACAGCCTGCCACGCTGCATTCACGGCCCGAATCAGATCCCTACGAGTTTCATGAGGCATACCCATTCTCAAAATTCTTCTTTGGACCGCGTCCCATACGTGCTCGATGGGGTTGAGGTTAGAAGATTTTGCCGGCCAGGGTAATATGTTTAATTGATGAGCATTGATAAACTCACTTACCACTCTGGCTGTATGAGGCCGTGCATTATCATGCATGAGAATGAAGTTTCTCCCAAAATAATTCGCATAACGTAACACGACAGGCTCAATAATTAAATCACGATATGTGATTCCTGTTAGCAACCTTTCAAGAAAAACGAGATCGGTTTTTCGGCCTAACTGGACTCTTCCCTAGACCATAACTGTTCCACCTTGATAAGGGTGCACTTCCTGAACATGATCCAACCGAATAAGATTTTCCGGTTCTCTCCATACTCTAAGCCTTCTCGATTCCGAATGAATTCCAAAGCGTGACTCATCCGTGAAGAGAACATTGGCCCATTGTTCATTCGACCACTGAACATGATCTTGAGCCCACAAATATCGTACCTCTCGATTTCCTCTCGTTAAGGGTTGAGCTCTCCAGGGGCGTCTGCTTCTTAAGTTGACCTCTCTTAATCTATTGCGAACAGTGTCAGAACTAACGGTTACTTTATGTGTTTCCTGGAGAATTAAACTAAGCTTTGGTGCTGTAAGAGTCGGTCGGCGTCGAGCATTTAATTGTAAAAAATGATCTTGCTGAGGGGTAGTAATGCGATGTCGCCCTGTGTGCCTTTCAGCAACATCACCACTTTCACGGTAGAGTGCACTTAATCGCGATATTACACTTTGCGTTGTATTTAATGCTCTAGCTACGTCGATTTGGCGCATTCCAGCTTCGAGCATACCCATGGCCCTTAGCATTTCGTCTCTGTTAAGATGTCTACGCTCCATAATGTCGTTTAACACTAAACGGATTTATTTGAATGAATTCTGGCCAATTATCATAAAAACATAGTCAGTACAGGTTAAATTCGAACAATTGATGCTAGGTGCTTTTTATACGTTTGACAAAAAATGCACAAACACTTCTGCAAATATCCCAAATTTAGAAATAACTAGTGTGACTACATCGTTTCAATCGAAGTAGAAAGAATCGGCCTACAAATATGTGGTTGTTTATTCAAAACATTTAGATATTTTTAACTTTAATAAAATGATATCCCTAGATTTTTCCGGTGTGTGTAGATTATAATGAAATTAGGGACAATTTTTAAAATAGCCGAAATTTGTTTTTTTCAAGATATCTATTAAACCATGAACTTTCTTAAAAATCTGAAAGGCGCATATTTATGACCCCACAAAATTGCAATTTATTCCCCATTTAACCGACTCTCTATCTCCAGTAGTTTCCGAGATACCCATAGAGAACATTGTAGAAAACTCACCCTGTATAATTAAAAACTAATAAAACACACCTTCATTACAGACAATTAGATGCGATGAGTGAATCAAAAGATGTCAGCGAAACGTGCCTTGATAAATTGTGGTGATTTTGTTGTATTTTGCTGTTAATTGTTAATATATGAATTAATATCATAAAATACAGCTTCTAGTGTATTTTCGAAACCATCAGTATAAATATAGAACTCGGAAAACGACTTTTGTACAAGCTCTTGGCAGTAACCGATCATTATCCATAATGAATTATGTCGAGACACTCGATAACAACAAAACCTTGTTGAGAATTAACCCTCAATCCTTCGGGAGATCTCCAGTCGATACGTCACGCAGGTAACGCCTTCTAAGTGACAGTATCCCAAAAGGACCCCGCTCCATACTTCTCACCTAATGCGATCCGAGGTTCAGGATGATCCATTGGGATTATATCGCTGGTCTCAAATGAATACGACGTAAAGTCGAAATTACGATGATTTAACTACATTTTGTTTTACTACAAATAGTTACAATTATTTGGTATTGTAATTTTAATTTTATACAGTTACTAAATGATTGAAGGTTTCCCAGGCTGAGCGTGCATTAGAAGTTTCTAGAGATCTACAATATCTAGATCGGAGATTTTTGCATATCATTGTTTTACAATGAGATCTACCGATTAAAAACATTTTCAATATGGCGGCACTTCCGGAAATACCGGAAGTTCACTACAACTTTCTTATTTTAAATGGGCGCCCCCATTTTTTATTACATGCATAAATTCTCTGTAAAATTATCTGAATTTTGATATCAAACACTCTATACCTATACCCCACACCGTTTTTGAGAAAAAAAATATTTAAGTTTTGGACGAAAAAAACTACCTGTCAAAAAAATATGTATAGCCTAAAAGACAAATTTAGTGATTATCACAGCCCCTGTGACATAAAAAGAAGACATATGGCTATCTGTTTCAAAAATTAAATTGTTTAAATGTCATATAGTAATGGCGGTAGTTGTCATGAATTTGAGTGATTAAAACATTATCTTAAATAATTTTCTTTTCAAATGGAAACTCACTTTTTTAATCGCTTTTCAATCCTAGTTACATTTTAACTATATAGGTATCTAGAATTGGTCATCAAATAATTTTTATGTACTACTTTTATGAAGAACCCTGTATAGAATCAGATATAAAGTAACGTCCATGAGATACGTCATCAAATAAGCAGTTTGCGATAGAGATATCGAAACATCCCCATTAGCCAATACTACGTAATCATAAAATGTTTGAAACACGGTCGTTAAATGGGCTATTCTCCCCCATCCCTTTTTATCTGTCCCAAATACAAATACAGACTTGGGAATTTATTTGCTTTTAGGGTACGTCCTTGAACAATATTTCATGCGTCCCTCTGTGTGTATGTGTGCCGGGAAAGCTGCCAATAATTGAATTTTGCTCGCTGTATAAAACTTTACTGGTTTGCGTGTCGCTACCAAAATAAACTCACCCAAACATAGGCGTCGGGTAGAAGGGGGAGAAAGGTAAGAATACCCGTATCTATTTCGAAATTCCTCAGATATCCTTATGGTTAAGTATACATGGTATATTCTATAAAAAATCATTAAGAAATATTTTCAGCTAACAGACGTAAAAACCTTCTTAATAAAGATATAGACTCAGATATCTCATTTAGAGAAATGTTAAAGTCCTTTATTTTTTACTTCGTTATTGTTATTAGATAGTAAAATTGTTAATTCCGCATTTAATTTAAATAGTAAAATTGTTAATTCCGCATTTAATTTTCTCAATGACAGTAAAAAGGGTTCATATTGTCAGATAGTTTCTTACTCTTTCTACAATAGTCCACGATATACTGCCTCATACTTCAAAAGGTTAATTTTGATTAAGTAAATGTGTGTATATGAACTATGCTTTTTCATTTAAAAACAGAATTTCACGTTTTTTTCTTCATTCTCTACATTTTATCTCATTTTTGTTTTTTGTTATTATGTCTTTGTTTATTTTTTTATTTTCTTTCTTATTCTTTTTCTTCTGCAATAGTAATTTAATCTTCTTGTCATTTTTTTCTACCCCTACTACTGCTACTTCTTTTTATTCTTCTGATTCTGCTCAATTTTCTTCTTATTTTCATTCCACTCCTTTTTTCGTAATAATCTTCGGTGTTCTGCCGTTCTTTTTTTATTCTTAAATTTTCATTAGGGTATATATTATTCTCCAATTATTATTTTCTAACATTCAGTATATGCTTTTTTTCATTATAGTGTTTGATGAACTTTATCTTGAAATATTTTAATTTTTTTCTACCAGTAATATCTACCAGTGCCTTTTTCAAAAAAAATTTTGTTTCTAAATTTCTCTTTAGAATTCTCATTTGGATTAAAGCTGTACTGTATTTCTATGTTTATACTCTTCTGTATTTACTATAGTCTGCCCAACTAGAGGATTCCTGATAGTAACACGCACCAGAAGATGGTTACGCAAAGCGTTTTCTTTCATGAGCTTTTCTGCGACCGACACGTGATGTTATTTCTCTTAATTCTGTTAACTAGGTTGCTCCATTGCTTCTCCAAGTACCAAGGTTTACAATTTTACTCATAGCAGGTTTCGCTTCCATATGACGAGAGAATATCTAAGTAAGTCTTGCAGTGGGCATCTACAAAAAGACGTCACAAACTTCCCTAAAATTAAAGAATGCATAGAGAAGCTGAATAAATTAGGCAAAGAGAACAAAGTCCTCCTACACTGGGTGCCTGCTCACCAAGGGATAGAAGGCAATGAAAAAGCAAATAATCTAGTTAGGAAAGGAGCGAACACTCCACTAACTGGACCAGAACCGTTCTGCTTTCCAAGTGGTAACCAACTCAAGGCGGAACTCAAGAACTTGGAAGATTCCATCCGCAACCTGGCGGCGTCGCTCTTATCCTTATTCTGTATCTGTTGTTTTCGTGGCCGATGTCAAGATCGGATCTAATTGGGTCGGGCTTGAGATGGATCTGATAGATACGGATGCTGTGCCGGTGGAAATTTCTTGACGTAAAGAGAGAAATATTGCTTTTTTAGTTGGCTCTAGTATTGATTGGGTATCGAGTTTGTGGTTAATAAAGTAAAAAACCAAGCCAATTAAAAGACTGATGGATTTTTTAACCATGCTGATGTTGATATTTAGATATTAGAATATACAGAAGATGTATGTGGCAGTAAGTGAAGTCTTGATTGTTACAGTGATCAGAAAATTACAATTCTTTAAATTAACAAGTTAATTGCTTTGTATTAAAGCTTTTTTGAAAGCTTTGAATGGTAAATAGGTAAATAACCAAGTGTATTTGTCGAATTCATGCATCTTTCTTCTTCTCCTTGTTCTTCTTTCTCTTCGTCTCATTTTCCTTATTGTTGTAGAGCGTTACAGCTTGTAGTTCTTCAGGGTTATTAGCAACTAGAACTATGTCATCTGCGAATCTTAGATGGTTAAGATATTCTCCATCTATTTTTAATCTTTTGTTGGTGTTCTTTTGACTAATCCTTATTTAAATGTATTTTTTTTCTATAACTTCATATAAAATTTTCATTAACAGCGTTTGCTTATTAAAGTTATACAGTGTAAGTCGTAAAAATATTTTAATACGTTTGATACTACGCAGCGACGACAAAAATAAATTAGACTAAAATTAAAGTTTATTTTAGACATACCCGAACGTTATTCCGAAAGTTTATATCCATATCAAAGCTAATACGTCAGCCAGGCAAGGCCCTCTAGCGACCAAGTCGACAACAACGACCTCACTTTTGCAGCTAATGCGAGCCGAGGGAACTTCTTTACTAACTTTCGGGATTAAATCAGGGCCGTACTGTTTTACAGCCCCGGGTCTATTTTGACCTATAAAAAGATTTAACCCGACTTTTCTACCTGTTTTACGGTATTTGAGTTCGTAGACTCAAGTTTTATAGTTAATTAGTTGACCAAGGAAATAGTTGTACTGTCTACAAATTTGTTTGTGTTAAAGTTAAAGTGAAAAAATTATATTTCTGTGTTATTAACTGATTATTCGTTTATTTGTTTTATGACGGTGAGTATTAAATTTTTGTGGATTACTAAACAGGAAAATTAATATACGAGATAAATTCCGTCAGTAGTAAAGGGTGTATTTCTGTAGTAAATTTTTCCAATTGTAATATATTCCAATTGTTTCCAATTTCCATGTAAGTTCTATTTGTAATTTTAATGACGTAATTTTTTTTTGAATTATATGATGCTTGGTTAGATCTTTTATTATTTGTATATTTTTGTGCTTTTGTTTGTTTTTATGGTTCCGTACCCAAAGGGTAAAAACGGGAACCCTATTACTAATCCCGTCCGTCTCTCACAAAGGTCTATTCAATGCCGTCTCTAATAGAACAGCCTTGCGGCGAGATTTATGACGTCACGCTAGTTAGATACTACGGATTAATAAATATGTTGTAGAATACATGGAAAACATAATTATTCTTCAGATTTTTGGTTTGTATTTTAAAAATTATATAGTTCACATGAAATATACATAATATACAGTTAATAACTACAACATATATACCTATTTATAGTAATAAATACTTTGGCAAATAAACTATGAACCATACAAATGCAGCAAATGTTTTACAATATACAAATAATGTATTACATAAGATATCTATTTATAGTAATACTTTGGCAAATAAACTATGAACCATACAAATGCAGCAAATGTTTTACAATATACAAATACTGTATTACATAAGATATTGGGGTAAAATGTAAGTATATTTTGAATTTTGGGGTTTGAAATCGATCTAATTTAACAAAAAAACATTCAATATCTACTAATAGTGATGTATTATTATTTGTATTCACAAAATTTATATGTATATTTTGGTAAGTATCAATGTTTGAAAAATTATATTTTACAAATAATACAGTATCATCTAAGTAAAAAGGCGTCAGCGATAGCTATGAAATGAAGATAGCTGGCATTTTATATAAAATTATTTCTAGTCTTTGATTTTTGTGCCTAAAAAGATTAAGTTTCATTTAAGCTTATTTTTGTTTGTTTGCAACGTTTTGCTAACGAGGTTTTTCATCAGTGTTAAGTCATATGAAAAATAGTGTCGATTATAATCCAAAAAATTACATATGAAATATTCACACCACATAATGTTTACTGTAATTAATTAACTAATATAAACTTATCAAAAGATGACCACATATTTTTTAGAATTATTATTCTTAACAGTAAAACTATCTACATTGACTATGGAGACTATGGAGTACGCAGTAAACATTATGTGGTGCGTGGTGTGAATATTTTATATGTAATTTTTTGGATTATATTCGACACTATTTTTTTCATATGACACAACACTGATAAAGGCTATAATGTTAGCTGAAACGTTTTTTTAAACCAAATAAAATAATGAAAACCAAATGAAAACTTAATCAGCGTTTTTCCCTGAACCTAAATCCCAAGAAAATCAAAAAATTTAGAATATTTAGAACAAGGTTCAAGAATATCAAATTTTCCAAGATTGTAAAATTCTAGTTAATTTTTTTATGTGTACAATTATTTAGGGAATGTCATCGATGTTCATTTCCAAGCCAACTAGACGCCGATTTTTTTTCGATGATACGGTATAATTCTTAAATAAAATGTAAATAACATTCGACCAATTAAAACAAAGAAATATAAATTTCTTAGTATTTTAGTAACGCCTTTATTCTTAAAACTTAATTTTGTATTGCAAATATACCAATTTTATTGTTATTTTATTCATATTGTATTCAGCCATCACTTAAATATTTGATATTAATTTGGTATTATAAATAATCGACACTATTCAGTAAAAATTACTGAACAAATAGGTATATGTTATGCTTGACAACTTGACATACATTATATATTATCAAACAAAAACACATTCTTCTTTTAAACTTTATCATTCTTGTCTTTACAAAAATCTTTTTTAATTTTGAACTCAAAATAATAATCTTTTTCATGATCTTTAATACACATATTCTTTATTTTTCCCTAGATCATAATACCTACTTACGTGTTTATCTTACGTGTTTGAATCTATCGAAGCTGAACCAACAACACTTGGAGTGGAGATTCCACAATATGAATAAAATAAACATAATTGTCCAGTTTTCTTTTATACCATTCTGGGAGAATATTATTTTTTTAAAAATTTATTAAAGATATTTTCAATAGAATTGTCTTGATTTATAACTCGTACCCACTTTTCTTGCTCTTCCGGATACTTTAAGCTGCCTAGTATAACTATCCTTTCCACCAGGAACACAATAAAGATGAGGCATAGCACCAAAAACACAATCCACTTAAGCTTTTTTGATGAATTGTTGAGTCTTAAAAAACACACACAAAAATCACGATAAATAAAAAATTTATGGGCACTTTTAGGTTAAAGCACTTAACAAAACGTGTAATATTTCGTGTTTTTTTATGAGAAACAGATTGACCATCATAGTAACCATATATCTGGTAGTATTTTATGTCACTTAAACACCAAAATAATTAGTTTTTTGCACTACAATAACAAATAATACCAAAAATCAACCGACAAAATATGAATACAGAATCTAACCCAATATCTAAGTATGTACAGCTGATGAAGTAAACAAAAGTCCGCCCGTAGGCTGATCTTTTATAGAGGGCATTGGTCTATCTTATGAACCGTTATAGCTAGACAGTTCAAATTTTTAGAGATAATGTATCTATGTATGTTGCCGCTATAAGAACAAATACTAAAAACAGAAATAAATAAATGTTTATAAATAAAAAAGTACTTTCACTAAACATTATCTTTTAAGTAAGAATTTTACATAGAATCTTTCAAGTCCTCGGTGGCCGCGTAGTTAAAGCGTTAGGACTTTACGCTGCTATGACATTGGAGCCATAGTAAAGGTGTCGTTAGAGGGCGCGTGGTTCGCCGAGCCCGAAACAACAAATACGCGTTACGCGCCGTGTGAATGGTTTGGTTTGAAAAATTGCTTTTTATTCAAAATCTGAGCTAAATAGGTTTAGGAAACCCTAATATACGTAGTTTGAAAGGGCATTTGAATCTGCTTCGACTTATTTTAAAAAATACAGAGTGTTGTATTGGAAATATCAAAGTTTTTATGTAAAAGAAATACTTAAACTAGATTGGCAATTTTTGATACTCCTGTATACATTAAATGAAGCAATCAAATTTTTCAGTAAAGTTTATTTCTTTGTCTTAAAAGTAAGCACAAGAATTAATTCTGAAAAGTAATGTACAGGGGTGTTACGGTTTAAAATTTCACCGTAACTTATTTTACTTATTTTGCTTATTTTTAGGAATAAAACTAAAACTTACTTGAATAACTTGAATAATAACGTTTAATTAGCTTACTTCTTAACTGTACATATAACTTCTAATAATATCTTATCTATTAAGTCTCTTCACTACAACAATTTCTTGGGATGGAGTTGTCTCCGATAACTGTAATATAAAACCTCATTAATAAAATATCAATTTGTCTGTTTAAAACCTGCCTTTCTTTCTACAGTGGTTACTAATTCTTTATTTAGACTTATGCTTGTGTTAGGATATTTTCTTGGCATATTTCTTCGGAGGATTCTTGAACATAGACTTGATATGATTATCTTTTGTCTGTTTCAACGCAACAAGTGGGAATGTTGGGTCTACAATATACATATGGGTTAAGGATTTTATTATGTATTTTTCCTGTGTGTAATCAATTGATTTTACCTGATTATAGTTGATTTTTCCCTAAATTTCATCTTGTTTATATTACGATTTACAGACTGACGTTTCAATTGTTTGTTAGCTGATCGTGTGACACCGGCGTTGAAGGTTGACAGATGGATCTTTGTAAATTGGGTTTTCGATCTTTTAAGTATGATCGGAAAGTGTATTGATAATTTTCCGAAGATATCATGTTCGTATAGGGATTATTATAATTTTATTATGATGTAATAAAGTGTTTCACTCAATCCGTATGCATTAAATAAAATTGTATGTCAAATTTTATTTTGGGTCTTTTGTTTTACTGGTTGCCAGTGTTGGCTTTTGGGTTGGTATCTTGGAGTCCAGCGTCTTTATCAAATTTTGCAAACACGCTTCCTTTTTCGACTTTGAACCATCTTGGTGAAAGCAGGGGAAGCCTTCTGATCTCTGTCGAAAATAAAAGAAAGAAATTCTAGTGAAATTTTGGCTGGTCGCCGTTCCATATTGGGATTGTTCAGTAGAATTACGGTCTTGGAATTCATTGAGGGTCGAGAAGACCGATTGGCAAGAAATTGGCTTGGCCTGTGTAGTTGGAGTTCCGGGGAAAACCTTGAAAAGGGATATCTTTGTTGGTTGGGTAAGAGACATTCTTAGGTGTAAGGTTCTCTTCTACAACTATTTATTTTAGAGGACAGGAGCTGTAGATGGGTGCGTGGACGTACTGGGATGAGTACGAGGACAGTTAAGGAACCCTTTTCCATGGAGTAACATGCGTTGAGACGCCATCTTGTCTTGGAAGGTCCGCATGGTGGAAAGGTATTTTACTATGTCCAAACTAGAACGTGTCACTAAAGTAGATCATATTTTAGGGTTCTTGTTTCTTGGCTATTACTTCTTAGTGATGATTACGGTTTAGCTTAAGATTTTTATCAATTTTTTTTTGTACTGGATTTGGTACTGCAACTAATGCCATTGTGACGTGAATGCCACTGTGACGAGGAATGCCACTGTGACACTGAAGACCGGCAATCTGGATTTTCTCATGGACTGACTGGAACGACCACTGGATGACAGATAAGACTTTAATCATCTCTTATTTTATTGCGTTTATGATTGATTAAAATTTATTACATTAAATATACGATCGTATGTGAACTTGGTATACCAGGGGATTTTTACATCTAAATTTCATTTTATTCTTTATAGACATTTAATCATAATCACAAAATACGCATCAGGGTTGTTCACAGTTTAGTCACAACAATATTTTGTGATACAATTCATGATTTAATTTATTTTACGGATAGTTAATTTTTACTAGTACCTATATATATATTTCATTATTTCGTATTTAAATATTTGCTACATTTTATGATAGATCTTGACAATTTGTTTTAACTTTAAATTTAGTATTTATTAAACGAATCCAGTACATTTTAGACTTTTCAATCAGTACACTTTTTCCATACACCTCCCTTTTGATATCCCTTGTTCTGTGCATATATTTTACTTAATTATTTACTGAGCTAGCTGGAACCTATTTGTAACGGAACCTGGTGAACCTGAGTTCCCATTATAAACTTTTTCGCCCAAGGTGGCGTTATAGGGTGTTGACAATCTTTTTTTATTATAATATGCATATTATATATAAAATCTCTTTAAATATCTCAAAAACCAAAGATTGTAAACCCATATTTGACCCTTGTAATAAATGCCGTATTTTGCATCGACGGATCCAAATATGAAATAAAATACCGGGTGTTCCATATCATATATCTGATAACGGCATTACAGCAATCGAAACTTTATACCTAACTGTGAAAAAAAAAAACATTTATTTAACACACTGTAAACCATCTCCTTTTATCTACATAAATTAAATATTCACTCGCATTCAACGCCTTCAATTCTCTCACTCTTCCCTTTTGTTCTGTTTGTTTCAGGAAGCGGGCCTGCTATCGTTGCGTCGTGATCCACGAGAAACACGAGAATGTCCTGCAGTATAAGGAAAGTAAGTAATCATGTCTGGATGAATAATTTAGTGGCGGCTGTCGACGATGATGTTATCGCCTGGGGAGTGTTTTTAACGGGTTTATTGGGCAGAAGATTTGGCGATTCTTGTTACGTCCTCGGCGCGCTTATTACTTATTTAGGCGGCGAAGGGTCCTTTCGTGTTCAGCATTTTAGTTGTCGCTTCTGACAGGGCACTCAAAGAGAAAACTTAAAGTGTCTTCTATGATAAAAAGAACACTAGAGTTTCACTAGATTTATAAACAATTTATTTATTTTTCTTTTTTTAATCTTAAACCGCCGTCGTGAGACCACAAGGACCCAACCTTATCTTGAATGAACCGTGGAGTAATGGAGAAACAACTAATTTTTCTGACCGAAATCATTGTTCTGATAAGAAAGCTTCAAAAGGTATAAACATTGACAGCAACAATGTCTAACTTAAGTGAACATATACTATATTGACATCGGTCAATACTGTTTAATGCCGGTTTCACATCTTTGTCGTAACCTTTGAATAAGAAGACTAAGGAAGGAGCATAATGCTATCCATATATTCATGCATGGTGGGCGGAAAAGCCACCATAAAAGCTCTCTAGGGTGGGGATCCTTGACAGTTCTGTTTGACGATTTATTTGACACATTTGAATTTGATTTGAAATTTTGTGGATTTGTCAGTCTTTACGAAGCTTATTTTATGTTATTTATTATTTATTCTACTACTGATAGTTGTATAAAGGTAGTAAATCTAGATGGAAATTGTGGCAGAACTTAAATTAACAGTGACACTATCGCGATTTATCGAAAAAGACTCTAAAATAGTTGGTTGTGTAGCGTGCGGTAGATCTCGGCAAAAAATTGAGTGAAATAATGGAACAACTTTTCGCTAGTAAGTGACTATATAATATACATAGGTGTAGTAAACCGATCATTTATGAAATTCACTTAAATTAACTAAATTATATATTTTTCTTGCATTTTAGCTTTTATTTATTACTTGTCAAAGATTAGATGTCAAAGAATTTAGATACGTTAATTTGACTTACCTGCTTTAGTAGCGTATCGGATGTTTGTGTTAATAAATACTTATTATAACTTATCTATTTTTATTAGAATTATATATTTTTATAACAATTTTAATAACTACCAACATTTATTCACAACGTAAAATAAACCAACAAATTATAGGTCTACCCTACATCATAGTTTTATATTTTTTAAATAAAATTAGAACGACACTGATAAACCGGAATTTAAGTCGGCCATATTTGAGGCCCATCGCGGTGTACCTAAGATTTTTGATATGCTCCTTCCTTAGTCTTCTTATTCAAAGGTCGTAACATATAAAACTCTAGCTTTCACTTAGAGCAATTATTAAATACTGCCGCGACCTAGCTTTGGGGGTCTTTGTTAGGTTCGCTTAAGTTCAAATTCTCTCTTTAGAATATACAGTTGACGGTTGGAAGCTTTGGTGTTATAACAGCCAAATAAAACACTAATTCACCACAATAGACTAAAACATATTACTTTGGTGTTTCACTAACAATGTTAGCATCATCAGCAAGTGATTAAAAGTAAACTAATATCTACAAATTTACCGTTTATGTATAAAAAATTTCGTGTAAAGATTGTAATCAGTAATATGTTTTTTTAAAGATGTACCAAATTTTTAAAGAGTACAGATACTAATATTGTCGATATAATTCGTTTATTTCATTAAAAAATAAAAAAAAAACTGTTTAAATATTTGTTAAAGAGGATCAATTAATATGATTCCAGTATTCAAACTACATTAACTGACTGTTTGCGTTGATTAATAATAATTGCTCCAAATACTAAAAAACTGAATTTTGTATGGGCATTAGACAGTGTGATAAAAAGTAACACCTTAAAAATGATATTTCATTTTTTAATAAATGCTTATTTATAACAACAGAGACTTTAATTTGATAACTTATTATTATATTGATTTCTGACTCAAATCCACATTTATTTATAATAATTTAATAACGAACACAATTAAGTATGTAATTAATTAGTATATGGGCGCAAATAATGGTGTTATATTTAATTAATGGTATACTCTTTTATAAAGATTTAAATAGTTTTCTTTTTGCATACAAATGGGCTAGTAATATTATCGTTTTGCTAAAAACGATAATATTACTAGTCTGTACATTTTGTACATTTGTTGCTTTAAAAACAATCTAAAATGTCAATATTCCATGGATATATTGATAAATGAGGTCTAAATTATAAGAAATTGCATTTTCTACGAAAACTTGAAGGGATAGGTAAAAAATGGTATAATACAATTTGATAGACAATTTAATTGTGCATCTGATTCTCCTAAAATATATAGGGCATTCCATTTAAATTAAAGAAGTTATTGCCGTTTGAAGCTAATAATTATTTAAAATAAATTTTTAGACACTCTGTAAATAAACTTCATTAAATATTTAGTATTAAAAACATTGATACCCTTGGAGAAATGAAGCTTTAAAATTTTTACTGCAATTTCACAAAATTGAAAATATTTCAAAAACGGTAAGGTTTAAGTATAATAAACCTTAATCAAATTTACCTTTATTTTAATCGTGGAAACTAAAAATGTAATAATATACAGGGTGTTCCATTTAAAAAAATACAACTTTGATATTTTTTATTTATTTGGGACACTCTGTATCTTGTAAAAATATTTTTAAATTGTAGCTCTAATAGTCCTTCAACGAACCCAAAACTTACAATTTGTAAAAATCTCATCGTTTAGCTACAATACTCCGTGTCGTATGTGGTGAACAACCCTGAATAGTCTATTTTTCAAATTCTTAGATTCTAGTTTCGGTGATGAGCTAGCCCAATTTTTAGAATAGAAAGAGTATTATTTATATGAATGAAGTAACGAATATTTCATTAATAACTAGCAATAATAAAACTATCAATACTTAAGAAGTACATAAGGAGTATTGAAAGACTAATTCGTATTTCAGTAGATCCAAACGAAGCAGTTATTCACGCGAAATTGACCTTAATAGTCAGTTTTCCTCCACTATTCGCCAGGAAAAATATAGGAAAACTTGGATTCCGCTGCAGTAATTAAGTTTGCCGAAAATATTACCTTCGTAAAAGTTTGATAATTTCCCGGCATGCAAGCCGTCCATTAATCACATCGTTCCGAACAACCTGTAGAATATTAGATTTTGGAGTTTATAGAATTTTTGAGAGCTAGACATATGTATGTTTCATAATTAAAGCAAATAAAAATGCTGTTATTTTTAATGATGGATGTGCCTTAATAATGATATAAATAAATTCTAATAGCAAACTGTCCATTAGCAAACCGGCAAGCTGGTGCTCTAGTAAACTGTGTCTTTGGGCAATAAATATTAACTATAAACTGTGCTCTGGGTCTACTCTTAATTTTCCCTCGGTTTTTCCTCCGCTTAACTTAAAAAAAAACACAAAAAACATGTAGTATCACAG
Source organism: Sitophilus oryzae (assembly GCF_002938485.1). Lineage (NCBI taxonomy): Eukaryota > Metazoa > Arthropoda > Insecta > Coleoptera > Curculionidae > Sitophilus > Sitophilus oryzae. The sequence goes on from NW_022146501.1 coordinate 470,117, forward strand.
TCCAAAATGCAAAGTAGTTATCATTTTTGTTTGACATAATTTGACACAAATTATATCCTATAATTTGCCATATCTCAGAAATCTGAAGTCGAGAGAAACCCGCTTATTTAAAAATAAACATATTTCTTCCAAAAAAAGTCGAAAAGATTTAGTTTTAAGACACCCTGTATACATACATAAAATAATTATCGATTTTTAAAATATTATTCATAAACTAGGGAGAGGGAAATCAGACGACGAACGGATATTGTAAATAATGTTATGTAATAGATTTTAGACTACCGTTCGAGACGCGTTGATGTTATTTCGGTTGGTAAATTTAGGTTATTGTGACAAAGAATGTTATTAAAGGTAAAGTAAACGTTTCCTCATTATTTAACTAATGTTAACTAAATTATATATTTAGTTTTCTGTTGAAATATTTTGTGCTAAAGGGTTTCCTTATTTATTTGATTTGACAATTAAAATTAATAGAATATCCTAGCAACAGCTTACTTTGTATCTATAGAGAAAGCCTAATATTTAGCTTATAAAACGATCAACTTTTGATTTCTAACCCAATTTCTCTTGACGGAAGATAAAATGAAAGGCCAAAAATAACATCTCTCGCAAATTTTTAAGTATAATTACTGGAAAAGTCAAAAGTTTGATAACTTTTTCTACTAACTAAAAATGTCTACCACTAATTTTAACGTTCTGAATTCTTACATTGAAATTAAAGGAACAAAGTAAATAAAAAAAAGTAAAACATACACATTTTGAAATAAGAGTATCAAAGCATCATAATTTACACAAAATAACCTGAAAAGTGTTTGCCATAACAATGCTTCCTAACAATCCGTTTTTGATTGCAGCACCGAAATATAAATGAAAAAATAAAAAAGGAAATTTGCAAGTAATATTTATCCGTTCATACCCATCGCGTATACAAGGCAAACGGCATTGTAAAATTGAAAAATTCATTGCATTGCCGGCCTTTGGCTTTGCCAATGTTTGTAGATGCGCCGTTCAATAGGTATTAGTCGGTAACCGGCACGGCAATAATAAAAAAGGAGACGGTTTTCCGCTGAAAAATTCGGCTTCGGCCTAATGCCGCAGAACGAATCCATTGTCCGGCGAATGTAAACAGCGTTGCATTTAAGCCTTTGTTTTGCAATTTAATTTAGTCAATTTTGCGCGGCGGCGACGCTGGATTTAGTTTGCCGAATCAAATTGGACAAACAAAAATGTTTTATTAATTATTTTTTCTACGTTATAAAATAAAAAGCTATGAACGTTATTTTATATAAAATTTTTTGATTGTTGTTTTCCGTTTATATTTTTTCAATTAGTTTTAACCACAGAGTTTATTTATGCTTTTTATATTATTTTTATTTTATTAGTTCTGGCACACGTTTTTCAAATTTTCAGGTTACCATATGGAAATAAAATATTTTCTGCTTTCTTTATTGGAGTATCGTTTTTATTTATCTTAATTATTATTGTGTACCGAATAATATCAAATTTTTGAAATACCGTAAATTAATTTCTAAAATTATTATTTAAGAAGATATACAGGGTGTGTCTTAAATAAGTGTAAATATTTACAGGGCTGGTAGCTCTCGATAAAAGAAACATATTTTTTTTTCACCGTTAGTTATTTTACTTTAAAAATTCAAAAAAAATGATTTTTTGCTTAAATTTTGGGAACCACTGGATCTTTTCTGGATTTACTTTCTTGCAAATTTAACCTACTACCAGTGTTGCAATATTATCAAGAAATTATGTTTTTACCTAAAAACTAAAAAATTGTCATAAGAAAAAGGGAAAAAACTCATAAGCCTGTTTCTGGGGTTGAAATATACTAGGTACCACTCAAAATATTTGCACTTATTTAAGACACCCTGTATAAAAAGAAAATCTAAATAACCGAATAAAAAGTTGGTCAGAAACTTATTTTTTAATAAATTAGGTTTAGAACTAATAAGTAAAGTATTTTACGTTAACATCTCCTTTTTTCAATATTTTTTATATGTTTTTAATATTTTACTTATGTTTTGTTCATTAAAATCACAGAAGCGATAACCATACATTAGTAACTACAGATGCTTGAGCAATACATTTATTTTTATTAGACTGTATTAAAAAAAGCCTCTTTTATTTCTCGTTTAGAGACTACCTAGACCCTTAAATGTTCGAATTAATGAATAACATAAAGATTATTTAAGAAAGGGCGATTTTCGCAAATCTAAAGCCGCGTCCAAGCTACTCGAACAAAATGTCCGCGAACATATATAATTAAACAGATACTAAGTGAAAATTGTGAGATAGGTAGATTTATAAATAATAAAGCCAACAAGTACAGCTAGCTTAGGCCTTAGTTAATTAGTTAGTTAGGCCTTACTTAATTAGCCAGAGCGTGCGTCTGCCTATGCTAGAGCGCGCGCGTTCTTTTTTCCGACGGATGTCGGTACATCAAAAGGAGCGAACGGCGTGCATTTCGGCGGACATTGTACCGGACACTTGGAAGGGTCTCATTTAATTTCGGGCGTCCATCTGTGATTTTTATTTTTTACCGAGTATTCGACAATGGAGGACGCAGTTATTGACTGGGATCGTGAAAAACATTTACAACTAATTTGTTTACACAAAGAAAAGATTTTATAATTTTATTGTGGGTTGAGTGTGAATAGCTATGTAGCTAGACTTCGTCCATATAATTTCATTTTTGTTAATAAAGACCTTTATGATTATTTTTATTAAAAACCGGAATTATTATGGGATTCTGAAATTAAAAATTACTACTTAATAGGAAGTTTGACACCGGAAATGAAATTTTACCATTACATTTTTCGAAATAAATATACCGGGTGTTTCTGAAAAGTGGTTCACTTCTATGACTTTTTTAATTTTTTAGATAAAAAACGAGATTTGGTATGTTAGTATAGGACATATAAATCAGGATTGATCGACGTTTTCATTTATTTTCGGTCACTACCTATTTCACCGGAAATGACAACAACTTTTGATTTAAATGGTACCCTCGGTATTTTTTTACCATATATGATAGAAAATGACATTCTAAATAGAATGATATATTATATGTCAACTTTTGACATTTTCTATTTAAAAATGGCTATAAATAAACGTAACGACAAGTTTACTCCAAATACTTTCTACTTACAAATAATAATAAGTATGTGGTACCAAATTATTCGTAAAAAATGCTTTTTCCAAATATGCTGAGCCAGCCTCGTACCATTTGAAAAATTTGCATCTTTTAGGCGGTCATGAAAGGATACAAAAAAAATTACACGATCAAATATATGTTTCCAAAGTTCTTTGATTACAAATTAATAGTTTTAACACAGTCTTGGCACTCTAGACTGAAATTTAAAATGCTATTTTTATTTAATTGGAATTGTCTAAAATTGACGTATGGTATGTCATTCTATTCAGAATGTCATTTTCTATCACAAATAAAGTAAAAAAGTACTTAGGATACAATCTAAAAATACAAAGTTGTAGTCATTTCCGGTGAAACAGGAAGCGACCGAAGGTAATTTAATACGTCAATCAATCCCGATTTATGTCATATACTAACAAACCAAATTTCGTTGTATTATCTGAAAAATAAAAAGTAAAAAGTGAGCCCCTTTTGAGAAACACCTGGTAGAATCGGCTGAAAATGAATACAGGTCTTAAAAATACACTATAACGAATAATCTACCAAAAGACCCCTGTGACCCTTCGCCTGCTAAATATTGATTCTTCAACGACAAAAGTTCTTAAACTGTTTACCGGTTAATTTATTTAGTAAAATGCTTACACTCGAAATCCGGGCACTCGAAAAAACAGCGACTACCTAAACGCATCCTAGATCTATAGAGCAAACTGGTTGTCGCATTCTTCCCCGCACCTCAGTCCTCGGGACCGATGCGATGGGCTGTGCCGTCGTTTACGACCTGCTGCTACGAGTATATACTGTGAATTATACAGGCCCGGCAATGGATCTCTAGGCATAGGAATTACATGCATTGGAATGAAACGCCTATAAAAAGTCTATGCTTAAACAGAGATGGACAACAACTTCCCCGTTTCCACTTCCACTACGACTGTCTACTTAGACAAACTGCAATAAGATAACAAATTTTGGAAATTCCGCCACCTCCCATCCACTCATGATACCCATCTCCCTGCCCTTTATTTATCGCCATTATTTTATTTCCTTCCCGCGCCTCCGCACTCGCTATTCTGACTCCCGTCAGTTCATCACAGAGTTGCCAGGTCTACCGGTTTCGTCTGTAAGCTACCGATCTACCGATTTAAAGAAAAATCCAACGATATATTCAACTGCGACTTTAGTTTTTACAATAGAAGCACTTTTAAAAAGCTGACTTATTTGACTAAAAATTAAGCGACTGCCGCGTTGGAATCTGTATAATCTGACTTTATTATTGTTTCATTAAATTTTATTTAGTAATAACACACATACAGGTCATCGTTCTGTCTAGTTGCAGAGTTACAGAGATATTTTTAAAAATCCTTATTACTCTTTATTAGGCGCGGTATTGGCGACATGCCCGAAGAAGTTGATATCTTTTGAAAAGATTTTATTTCATTCATCTACTAAAGTTGAACCCATATTTTCCCCCAAAAAATGTAAACAAAAAACAAAATTTAGGTTAAGAAACAACCTAAATTCGGACAAATATTTTAGTGATTTTCCCGTCAAAAAATATATTAATATGAAAAAGAGTTGAGAGTTGCTACAGCTTTCCCATTGAAATGAAATTAATTTTCGATATCACTGATCAAAATTTGTACAAAGGTAAAAAGTGACTGCTACTAATTTGTGACTGCTATCCCTACTTGTTATAGTTTTATATGTTTTTATTAATATATTAATATTATTTAATTAAATATTTTTTTTAATATTAAATAATATACCTAGCTATTTCTAATTTTGTTATATTTATTATATTTGTATTTTATTTGAGTGATCTATTATTACGACACATAGGAATGCTAATTTTGGACTTAAATATTATATTTTATTTCGTTTCTGTACTTTTAATTTTTGTTGAAGATCTACCGAGAATTTTGTTCTCGTATGGAATTATAATCTAACAAACCCGGCAACCCTGTTCGTCTACTCCTTATAAAGTTTTTTTCGGCCTAATTCCTTTGCCACAGCCGCGGCTTTGTGAAGCGCCGCCGCCGACCGACTGTGTCGGGGCGACTGTTAGGAAGATCGTACAGTATTTCCATTTCATAGAATTGCACTTGCTATTTTAGAAATGATATCAAAGTTTTGCATGTTACTTTTCGTTTTAGAAAGAAGTTATGTGCCTAGAGAAAACATTCGTAAAATTGTTTCGTACTTTATTTAATATTTCATTAAGTAGGCAAGATAATGAGATTAGAAGATTTAGGATTTTGACAAGCCAACATAATTTCGATTTAATTGAATGGCAACACTGTCCGTCCTGTTTCTATTTTTTCGATTCTGTTCTATTAGTAGGCGGTAGCCCCCACACAAGCGTCTTAAAGACCCGCCCGGCGCCCCCTCCTCGCAGGGGCTCTCTCGTCGTACACTTCTATGATCACTTCCCCTATACGATGGTAGGGAAAAGACACTTTATCCGTCTCTGTTGCACTGCAGTGTATTTTGCAGCCTTACCATCTTTTTTTTATCGCATTGAAAACCTCCTATTGCTAATATTCCTTTGCCAGTAGTGTATATGTTCGCGAACGTTTTGTTCGAGTAGCTTGGACGCGGCTTAAGATTTGTCAGCGTGAATCGGACACAGGGCACCGAGTAGATTTTAACGACGCAAAAATTATAATGAAAAAAGCGATAGCCTCTAAACGAAAAATAAAAGACCTTTTATAATACAGTATGATATAAATAAATGTATTTTTCACAGACATCTGTAGAAGTTACTAATGTATGGCAATCGCTTCTTTGATTTTAAAGAAAATAACAATAATACCAGCATGAGCATTATTATTAGAGAAAAAAGTTAATATTTATGGTTTATAATCAGCATAGGGCTTTGATTTTTGACATTCAAAAAATCCGATTTATTTATTGTAGCATATTATATGCTATTCAGCATTCTTATTTTAGTCCTCATAAAATTAATAAATAAAATATACAATTTTTTGACTTTATTTAATATTATCGTTCAAAATTTAATTAATTTTTACGAGTTCTTCTAAAAGAAGTAACATTATTATTTCTCTCTGTACAAGTCTTAATCTCGTTTAATTTGATTAAAGAAACGGGAGCATTAGAGAAATGAAAGCGCCATTCAATTAAATTTTTCGAGCAGCGATTTTAATTAAAGCATTAATAAACTAACGTGTTCTAGAAAGCGACTAGATATTCATTTGCTAGTGGGTTTGTGTAATTTAAGACAAACAAGAGCACTCGAATACAGAGGGGTCTAGGTTAGAAGACAGGGTGGAGAGGGGTGGTGGACCGCGAAGAATCATCTTTCAACGTCGCGAACGACAATAAAACCACTTTAGTTATTTTGATAGATTATATTATTTTGTGGAATTGCCTTCGGAAAGTGGAAGATAGGTTGTGATATAATGCGTTGATATATGTTCTTCCTTTTGCCGTAACCTTTCCCATTCACGATTACAATTGGTAATAAGCTTAGATTTGAAAGAAATGAAACACAAAAATACAATAAAAAAATTAAAACTGCTGGGTAAGGATATTGATATGTTGTGGTTTTTGATTTTCTCTTCAGTATTCAGTATTCAGTGTGGTTAAGATAAGAAGTGTCTTGTTTTTCAAATTAATATTTTTTTTAGAAAATATGCGATAATTGTTTTAAGTAGTTTATTATAGGATTGAACATGTATTGCCCTGCAAATCTTCTTTTTTCTTAGATGCACGTTATTATTTATCCACATTTTATTTTTTATAACCTATCACAATTTCGTGGAGTATGATTTACATTTTCATATTTTTTAGAAGTAAGTAAAGTTCATCCTGTATAAAATCAGATTAAAATATAAATAAATTAGCAATTTTACAATATGGAATGTTAAAAAATAAGTATTGTAACTAAATTATTGTTTCAAAATGCATACAATAAAGTGTTTAAAAATAAAATATAAAACTATTCTAAAAAAGTAAATAAATATAACTTTAAAACACTTGAAAGAGAAAGAAGAGATACTACTGAATTATTATGTACTAGCGTGTACCAGCGACTTTGTTCGCGTCGAATTAATCATTTGTAATGGTGATGATAAAGTAAAGCAATAATTTCCATTAGCATACAAACTGGATAAAATTTTCTCACATTTATGTCAGCATGAGAATATGGCGATATTATTATATAACTTGGTAATATTTGGGGTAGTTTCATCTCGTTGGAATTTTACTTCGAAAAATCCGTTTGCCAAAAATAAACTTTTTACGTCAAGCAGTTTAAGCAGAATCGTGGTATCAATTACCCAACTTTTTGGAACACCCTGTATGATTTTTTAAAAAATTTCAAAATTTGTAAAAAAAACAAATAAATTATGCTTGTCCAAGCGTTTTCTCAAAAGATTAATCGTTTTTTAAATAACAAATATTGTAATATTTGAGGGGCGTTTTCACCCTCTTGGAATTTGAGATTTGAGAAATCCCTGCACAGTCAATCCATTTGCCAAAAGTTTGCCAATAGTTATATTTTATGAAACACCCTGTATAAATTTATAAAAAAATCTTAAAATATGTAAAACAACAAAATAAAATATACGTGTTTAAGAGTTTTTCCGAAAAACTCACCGGTTTTTATAAATTAAATAAATAAATATTAAAATAAAAAATATTTTAATATTTTAATGAAGGATAGTTTCACCCACTTAGAATTCGAGTTTCGAAAAATCCCTTCTTATCGAACCTCTACACCCTAAAATCAATCTGTTTTCCAAAAATCAGCTTTTTACGTCAAGCGCTTTAAGCAGGATCGTGATTAATCGATGACCAGATTATTCGAAACACCTTGTATACATTTTTAAAAAATCTTAAAATATGTAAAAAAACAAAATAAAATATACGTGTTTAAGCGTTTTTCGGAAACTTGGCCGTTTTTAAATAAAAATATTGTAATATTTGAGGGGTGGTTTCACCCTCTTGGAACTGGAATTTCGAAAAATCCCTTCTTATCGAACCTCTACACCATAGAATCAACCTGTATGCCAAAATTGAGCTTCTTACGTTGAGTGGTTTGAGCAGGATCGTGATTAATCAGTATGTCAGTCACTTCTGTACTCAGTCTGTTTGTCTTTATAATATTGTCGTAATACAATTGAGATTGCTATGTACAGGGTCCGGCAATAGTGCGTCGTCCATTTTTTTTATGAGGTGTGAAATACCTTGACGTACGGAGTGTGGTACTCAATCTCTCGTTAAGCTGCCTGGAGGACACTACCCACTAAACATCACCCCCTCGCTCCTGCCACGTCTACCTGGACCCGCTGGACGCATTACTGAAGTGGACGCCGGACTGTTCCTTTTTTTTTTCATTACCCCTGCTCTTCGCTGTATTTTGCCTCTAGTATATTTTGGGCCAGTTTTGAGATGGCTTCAAAGTTTTCTCTTCTTTCTGTTACCGATTTTAAGAAGGTATCTGCGGAGATGTTGCCACTAATCGCCATGCGTGCCTCACATCTTTCCTGTTCCCATCTTGGACAAGCAAACATTGTGTGTTCTGGAGTATCCTTGGGTTCAGCACAGTATCGGCATTCCGCGACTTCCCTCTTTCCAATTTTACACAGGTAACTCCCAAAATTTCCGTGGACACTCAAGATTTAAGTAAGATAGAAATTTACCTCTCCATGCTTTCTTTTAATCCACATATTTATATTTGGGATAAGCTTATATGTCCATCTTCCTTTTTGTGATACTTCCCATTCTGCTGCCACTGCTGCACTGTGCGGTTTCTCTCCATCTCTCTGCTTGCCCTGGTTTGTACTTCACCCTTGAGAAAGAGTCGTTTTCTTTCTCTTGAGAGTAGATGCAAAGGCAGCAGACCCGATATCACCAAGGCTGCCTCAGTTGAAGTTGTCCGATACGCCGAGCAGACCCTCAAAGCCATGACTCTCTGTGCACCTTCAAGTCTTTTTTATTTACGTGCATATTGGTTGCTTCGTTCCACACAGGTGTTCCATACATAATAATATTCTGGCACGCATATGCTAACACTGTTCTCTTTGCTGTTGTTGGGCCCTGAACGTTTGGCAGTATTGCGGACAACGCTTTCGCAGTTCGTTGTGATTTCAGACACACCTCCTTGATGTGCAGGCCCATCGTGAGTGCACGGTCTATGTGGAATCCAAGATAGTTGACTTGCTTTACTGGATTTATTGTTATATCCTTAAAATTAAACCTTATATGGTCAACTTTTCTCTTGCGGCTCAGTAAAATCGCCTCTCTTTTTTCCACAGCTATTTCGAGTCTGTGCTCACGCATCCATTTGGCTATGATGCGTCGTCCATCTGTAGCTCCTATATCGATCGCAAATACATGCAGTATTATTTCATATGTCTCTTTCAACGGTAAAATACCAGAGAAAAATCATTGGGTGGCTTAAAAATTTATCATGGAAAATGCCATATGAAATATAAAACTGCCAATATCTGCAAAACCGCTAAAAATTTCTAAATACTCTAAATACAAAAAAGGTAGTATTTTTGGTTTGTCTATATTTTTTATAGTAGGATACAAAATTTATTTTGTGTGTTTTTTTCTTTAAAAGTTAGACAAAGAGGAACGTTAAACCAATGAGAGGAAATACGTCATATGTCATTTTTAATTCTTTCTATCGTGAATCAGGAGGGTAAAAAGCTGATGTTCCGTAATGCTGAAATATTCATCATGAAAGACAGGTCCAAAACGAGAAACTAAAAAAAGCGAGTGTCGATAACGAAAGAGAATTTTTACTGCTACATTTGGGCCCCCACGTCATTTGCCTTTTGTTTTCTCCTCGGTTTCTCATTTCCAATAAAACGTTTTTTTCGAACGGTGAAATATAATAAGAAGTCTAAGAACATGAATTATTGCTTTGATCGCTTTTGTGTTTTCTGGAAAACATCGTTACTTTCACTTGGGAGGACCACTTTTTGTTTCTGTTTGTTATATTAAAAGGATAGAAAGTAATACCGTTTGAGATTAGGTTTTGCCGTCATAATTATTTTCTTTGTTATTTTCGAAGGTTTCGGAAAAAAAGTTGTGTCAATTTCGTCAAAAACAATACTGAGTAAAGCTCTTTAGATTGGTTTTAAGGGCATCCGATTTTTTACCTGTACTAAAACCATTTGATAAAAAAAACAGGTTAGAGTTGCTTGATTTCCATTTGACGCCGTTTTTTTTTTGTTCACGTTATATCGTATAATAATATTTATTATATCTAGTACCTTCAAATGTTAATTAGTAGTTACCACAAATTCTAAAATTATGTTAATATGAATATTTATTATAATATATTAGTCAAATTTAATAAAGGGTCATATTTTTGTTATTTTTAGCCCTATTTGCATCATTTTTTTAGCAAACTGTATATAATTAAATCAACTTTAATTCGTAAACTCAGTTTTTTGTAAACTTTAGTAATTTGCATATTATACAGGGTTAATCCAGGGGTTGTTTTTTACCCTATCTTTAAAACGCCCTGTGCAATAATTTCGTGTCTAAATTTTTCTAAAATATAATTTTACAGTAAGAACCGTGTCTCCTGAGCTTTTTGTGTTTTGGATCACGTCAATGCATGCTTTGGCTAATTTTTATGTGCCAAATGAACTGATCACGATCAATTTGCATTTTTTTTAGTTATCATTACTTTTTGATGTAATTTTTTAAAAAAGCGAGATGGTTTTGGTTACTATTGTCGTAATGTCATATTACGCTGCATCGGATACTCTATATACTAAGTTAAAAAAAAAACTTTAAGGACTAACGATACAGTCCTGGTTTTAATAAACATTAATAGCGATAACTAAACTAACGATATTAAGGAAAAGATCTGTAATACTGAAGTATACAAACAGAAAAAAAATTGTAAAAAATACCCTAATACATTGTATTGCCTTCCCTGGATGCTACAACTGCCTGTATACGTTTTTTCATACTGTCATTGAGGCTGCATATATCATATTGCGTTATGTTTTCCCATTCTTCTTTACGGACCAAGCGAAGTTCATTTAATGAAGCTGGTAACGCTTGGCGACCTCTAACCCTCCTGCCAAAAATTGTACAGCCTACTGAATTAGTTCTGACTAATTTCGGACACTCTGTTGATCGTACTTGCCCTTGTCGGCGCAGAACTAGAGCATATTTTTGACTATCGGAAGTCACCATTTTTGATTCAGATTTCGTAGCTTAGACATCGATCAACTTATCTGAAGTCATCCGAAAAAGTTTCAACTTTTTAATTCTATTAAACTTTGGAATATAGTCCTAATGGTTTCTGGCATTTGGGGAAGGAATCAATTTTAAGTTTTCATGGGTATTTTGGTGGTAAGTTTGATCTTCATCATATTTTTACTCTTTTGGTTTAACCTTATCTGTTTACAGATTTTCTAAACGTGGTTTTGGTTGTCCTGTCATGAGTTTAATTTTTGAGTAAACCCTCAGCATCGTGAGGTAAGTTCTAAAATTTCTAAAATGCATTTTGTGCATAATTTGTGTCGTTTCCAGGGTTTTACCGTCCAGTTACATGGCGAGTTATATGTCGTGATTGGTGGTTTGAGGTACGAGAGCCTGTATCTATGATCCATGTTTGATTTCCACATGGCTGGTGGTATTGTAAGGGACTGTTCGAGGCTGTGGTAGATTGGGGATGAGCTCCCACACCTAATGTCCACAACAATCAGGCCAGATTTCATATATTATATTTTTATTAACTTATTTTAAATCTATTTACTTACTGTTGATTAATTGCATAATTAATTATGTAATTATTAGATATTTTTGAATTTCATTATTAAAATATTACTTTCTTAATTTTAAATATACAAATTTTTTTATATATATTAATATCTTGTCAAGTATTTTGTGATGGTGTCACTTGTGACATATTTATTTAATTAACTTTTGAGTGATTTACGGAATTATGTGCGCATACAACAAGGTTCATGAACTGCGTTAGTTTGAGGTACTTATTTAACTTTATTTTGCGTAATTTAATATTAATATGTCAATGATTTTTAATCAACAGAACAAGTGATCCTTTTTTTATGTCATACATTTAAATTTTGATTACTTATTATTCTTAATTATTAATTCATTTTAAAAACCTAACTTTATCCATCAATTACTGTCCTTGTCTAATATTTTTTTAATTATAAATAAATTTAAGTTGAGGTAAAGAGATCTATTATTTCTGAGTGAATGTCCTAGCGCCCATTAATTATTGTTTTATTGATTAATTATAACACCTAATAAAAAAAAAATAAAAAAACGAACCTACGACTGCTCGCAAAGACGAAAAGCTGCCGTTTGCATTGTGTTAAGAAAGCGTTACAACATTTCCCAAACGTCTAACATGATGGGCAGTTCATAGTAGTATATAGTTCACAATAACCACCAAAGCTGCCTTGTCATATTGAAAAAATACTTCAAAAATAAATTATTGAAAAAATTGCAAATAGTTGGAGGCAAGTTCATTTCGCTCTTAAAAATTAACCAAGGCATGTATTGACATGATCCAAAAAACAAAACGCTCAAGGGACGTGGTTCTGACCCTAAAATTATATTTCAGGTAAATTTACACATGAAATTATTGCACAGGGTGTGTCAAAGTTAGGTTAAATAAACAACCCCTCGATTAACCCTGTATAATATGCTAAGTACTAAAGTTTATAAAAAACTGAGTTTACAAATTAAAGCTGATATAATTATATACAGCTTGCTAAAAAAATCATGAAAATAGACTTTCAACAAAAAAAAATTTCCGTTGCGGTTTTTTTTGCAACTGAGTGTACTCACTTAAAATAATCTTTTTCAGCATTCTGTCATAGCCGAGACGCCCTCCCAACCCTCTGCAGCCTGATCACCGGCGATGCCCTGCTTTACTCCCTGTTCCGGGAGAACGCCACGCCCGTGCAGTGTCCCTTCAGGGGTCCCTTCACCTTCACCTACAACAGGGGCCACGGAGAGTGCCGGTCGCCCGTTTCCAACATCGACACCTGCACAGGAGGACAGCAAGCTGCTGCTCAGCTACCAGGCCTGTCCGGATATTTACGGATCGGAGAGCACCGGTAAGAAAATTTGCTGTGTCTGTGTCTGTGTTTGTTCTATGTTACTGTGGAAACAAAATTTCCTTTATAAATAATTTTAAGGTTAAACGAAAATAAAAATACGTATACATTTTTTTCATACGTTATGCCGGGTCCAGATCAAGCAGACAAAACAAGGACAAGATAGAAACATTCATTTTACGACAAAATTGCGACAAATTCAATACATTTCTGCAACATTTGTCTTATTTTTGTTTTGTTTCGAAATTCGTTGACTTGTCCCGTCTCGAATCGGTAAAGATCAAAGTGTCTATGTTTTGTTCGTATATTTTAGGACAAGTTGTTTTTCAAGAGTGAAAAATCGCCTATATATCCTCAATCCACAAAAAGGGAAATAAACAAGTGTGCTCCAACTATAGAGGTATATCAGTAACAAGTACTCTAAGTCGATTATACGGACGGATCCTTAGAAATTTAATAGGTCAGGAATACCAACAACAAGAAGAGGAGGAACAATCTAGTTTTCGGACTGGGAAAATCTGTACCGATAATATTTTCTGTCTGAAACAACTAATAGAGAAAAAAAGTAGTATTGATCAGGAGACACACCTCATGTTTATTGACCTTCACAAAACATATGATACCGTTCCAGATAACAGACTATTCCAGGTACTACAGGACACCAACATTAACTACACCTTAATTAGAGCTCTGAAAAACTTGTACGAAGAATCGACATCACAAAGTAAAATAGGCAACTCATTATCTGGAAGATTCTTTGTCAATAAAGGTCTACGACAAGGATGCTGTGTTTCTCCCACATTATTTAAAATATATGCAGCAAAGGCCTTGAGACAATGGAAGAGAAAATGTAATGTTTATTCCTGCTAATCATTAGTAGTTCTTTTGTAGTTTTAGAGCTAGGTCCTTGAATAAAGGTCTTGCTGTGTCTGTGTCCCTGTCTGTTTCTGCAGTGGATATTCTGCTTTTCCCTGATCCAGAGTTTTAGTGCACTGTGGGCCATACATTTGAATATACCCAGTACTGGCTCTGGACCAAGATAGGATGCTGATGCCTAGCTAGCTCATCGGCTTTTTATAAGCTTACCTGAATAAGCTCTTCGATTGTTTTCTCTCGCACATTGTAGGATGGCGAAGCTTTTTGCCTGGAATACGGTTGATTATTTACCCAAGGAAAAGGATAAGCTTGTTCTTGGTCTTTTCCCATACCGGGTGTTGCATCCTCGAACGGGACATAGGAAATCCCATGTAAATTTTAATGGGGTCAATTATTGGCTTCCCTAATTATCTTAGAGAATAAAAACCCACATTCAAAAGAATAACTTTAGATATTTTTGATTAGCTCATTTACGTTATCGCCGATTTATTTTTAAATATTTCTCCTTTCTTATATTTAGTGCTTTATTATTATTGAAAACTCATTCCTACATCGGAAGTCTTAAATATGTATTTATCAATACAAATTAATATGAATTAAAGTAAAATAAAGTAATCAATTACAAGGTTAATTATAGTATTATTACAATATTCAATAACTTAGTAATTTAGGTACTATTAAATTGTTAGAACTTTAGGATTTAAGATGTTCAAATATTCCTCCATCGACTGCTAGACAATAACCTAGGCGATCATAAAATTCTTTTCTTACATTCGCTAGTTGATAAACTGAAATTCTATTGCATTCGGCAGAAATAGCATTTTTTAACTCATCTAGATTTGGGTATTTTTTATCCTTGTATATCCTGTTTTTTAATTGGCCCCAGAGAAAGAAATCATTTGGTGAAATATCAGGAGACCTTGCTGGCCAATTTACTGTATGATTTAGGCCAATAACGTTTCCGTTAAAACTATTGTCTAAATATTCCCGAACAGCCAGGGTACTATGTGCCGGACATCAATCCATTTGGTACCAAACTTCCTGATTTTCCCTAGCGGCATCATGTAAAGCAGGTAAAATATGATTTTCGAGTAGTTCCAAATAATATTCTGCATTTAAATTTCGCGTAAGAAATTAATAATGGCCCGATAATATTGTGTCCGAATATCCCTGCCCAAACATTTACTTTCTGTGGATATTGCGTCCTTGTTTCGACAAACCTGTGTTGGTTTTCTTTATTCCAATATCGATAATTTTGAACATTGGGTTCATTATTTAAGGTAAACATGCATTCGTCAGTGAAACATATGTTTTTTAAAAATTCCCTATCCGTGTTTGCTCTTTCCATCATATCAAAACAAAACGCCTGCCGCCGTATTTCGTCCTCATCTCGTAGCTCTTGGTGCTTTTCATATTTGAAGGAATAGTACTTATGTCGTTTCAAAATTCGAAACGCTGTAGTGTGATCTATTCCTATTTCATCCTCAAGTTTCCTTGTGCTGATCTTTCCATCGTTCTCTTCCACGAACAATAAAACTACCAAGTCGGTATCATTTCTTGCTTCTTGGTATCTTCTTTTTGTTCCTGCCTTGCTTCACATCTGCAGTTATTTATTAGGGTACCTTTGGTCTCAAATCTCTGGATATTCCTTGCGATTGTAGATTTTCCAGGTATCGGTCTATTCGGATTCAGAGCAGCAAACATGTCCGACACCTTTTGATAACTATTTCGTTGATAATACCATTTAATCATCAATACTCTTTCTTCGGTAGTGTAATTCATGGCTAATATTTTCGATGTAGGTATGAGTTTTTAATAATAGTAATAAAGCACTAAATAGATAAATTTCTGAAATGACAACTTCATTTGACAGTTATCTTTTACCTTGACTGGTGCTCGTAAGAAATCGGCGATAACTCGTAACGGGCTAATCAAAAATATCTAAAGTTATTCTTTTGAATGTGGGTTTTACTGCTCTTCAATAAACCTGAATAGGATTATTCTCTAAAATAATTAGGAAAGCCAATAATTGACCCCATTAAAATTTACATGGCATTTCCTATGTCCCGCTCGACGATGCAGCACCCGGTATACCCCAGCTTCTGTCTGTGACCCGTCTGTATACCAGGTTAGTCCGTCCTGAAGGAATGTTGTATCTGTCCACATTTCTCGATCCATTTTGTGCACCTTGAATGGTTTGTGGTAGTGACAAAGAGGGGTCACTTGGTCCGATCTCATCGTCAAGGAAGTCTTGGGGCTGGAGATTGTGTGATAAAATAAATGAAACAATAGAGCCCACAATATGTCACTGCGAGGCTCTGGACCGTAAACCATGCTCTCTATTTGAAATAGCAAGGCTATAGAATCGGAGAAACTGTGCTCGCATCCTATCAGGGACTTGCACAAACTGGTGCAAGGCCCTGGATATAGACAGAAAGGGAAGATGCACAATGTCTTACAGGCAGCAGTGTTTCCGCAATTTCGGGCCTTTTAATATGAAGAAAAAACAGATGGTTATCAAATAAACACGCTACATTAAAATATTATCTTCCTTTATATTGCATTATCTGAAAATATTTATACATGCTTGCAAAGCGATTTGCTGTTAAAGTAATTGCCCGCTAAAACCATTGTATTTCGGAGCACCCGCTCCATTTTGTGCCCGGTAATCCATAGCGTATATCGATGTTATTAATCAAATTATAATAAACTGGGCAGCATAACGTTAAAATGTTATTAAATTGAAAATTAATTACGGAATCATTTTGACGGGGAGTATTTTTAATTCGGGGGCTGCCATTCCGTAATATGTTAATATTATTTTGTTTTAATGAACGTATGTAATTTCGAGGACATTAAATGTTCATGAAATATTAACGTGATTAGCAAAAAAAGGAAATATGCGCGCAGCATGTATTGTACTAATTGTGTAGCGACCTTTATTACAAATAGTAGTCGAAATGAAATATGCAAAATGAAATGTAATGATTTAATAATAAATATATATGTATTGGTTAATTTGTCTGTATTAAACACTATATGAAATATGTGTTCTATTCCTAAATAATTTGTTCTATTCCTAAAATTCCTCTAAAAATAAAAAAAAAATTTTCCTCTGAAAATACAGTTTATTTAGTTGAATATTACATTCTTATTTTTCTTTTCACTATATTTGTATTCATTTAAAACTTCCCAATATGGCGGACCTCAGTATGGGAGGCTTATGAAAAACGAAAATCTCTAAACTGGAATCGACTGTACTTCAAATCGTTCAAATCGATAATCTGTGGTAAATCCAATTGAACTCTGACACTTGGCTGACATTGACGTTTACGGTTCCTTTTTCTCTTTGAATAAGAAGACTAAGGAAGGAGTATATCAAAAATCTTAGGTACACCGCGATGGGCCTCAAATATGGCCGACTTAAATTCCGGTTTATCAGTGTCGTTCTAATTTTATTTAAAAAATGTAAAACTATGATGTAGGGTAGACGTGGGGTAGACTCAATAATTTGTTGTTTTATTTTACGTTGTGAATAAATGTTGGTAGTTATTAAAATTGTTATAAAAATATATAATTCTAATAAAAATAGATAAGTTATAATAAGTATTTATTAACACAAACATCCGATACGCTACTGAAGCAGGTAAGTCAAATTAACGTATCTAAATTCTTTGACATCTAATCTTTGACAAGTAATAAATAAAAGCTAAAATGCAAGAAAAATATAGAATTTAGTTAATTTAAGTGAATTTCATAAATGATCGGTTTACTACACGTATGTATATTATATAGTCACTTACTAGCGAAAAGTTGTTCCATTATTTTACTCAATTTTTGCCGAGATCTACCGCACGCTACACAACCAACTATTTTAGAGTCTTTTTCGATAAATCGCGATAGTTGCACTGTTAATTTAAGTTCTGCCACAATTTCCATCTAGATTTACTACCTTTATATAACTATCAGTAGTAGAATAAATAATAAATAACATAAAATCAGCTCCGTAAAGACTGACAAATGCACAAAATTTCAAATCAAATTCAAATGTGTCAAATGAATCGTCAAACAGAACTGTCAAGGATCCCCACCCTAGAGAGCTTTTATGGTGCCTTTTCCGCCCACCATGCATGAATACATGGATAGCATTATGCTCCTTCCTTAGTCTTCTTATTCAAAGCTTTTTCTAAATATTTTCATTATTTTTTTAGTTTTTATTCACAAATTCTACTTGATTTTGTTCTTTTATTTAACCTGCAACCTGCAGTACTAATTATATAGTTATAAATAATCTTTTCACCGATCAAGAATTGACGAATAGGCTGGAAGATATTCAAAATGTGTAAAACGCTTAAAAACGTATTAGAAAACATTGGCTCGTTCATAAATTCGTGAAAATAAATTAGTCCAGATGTTTGTAAAAGGTATTATTATAATTATTTTGAGAAGTTTCCTCGTATCAGTAATTTTCAGGTTTGTAATATCTACTATATGATAATAAATAGATTAAAACTTATATTTCAGGAAACAGCGCGGGCATTACAGATTGTTGTAAATCAGTTTTAAAATATAAAGAAGGTTTAAAACAGGTTTAAAAGTTGAGTTGGTAGAGAAGACCTAAATAAGGTAATGTTGGTAATGGGACCAAACATCAAATAACACTTGAAATATATAATTATGTACAATAATTGTAAGTAGTTTTTATGAATCTGTTTGATATCTATTGCATTGTTTTTATATTTCTTGAAATATTTTTTTACTTTACAGGATACACAAGGAATAATAAAAAATACAATTACTCACTAAAAGCACTTAAGGTTTGTAATAGATGTAGTTAGAATATCAAACACCAAACTAAACCAAAAATTATGTTTTATTTTACTGGTATTCCTCACATTTGAAGGGAAAGTCATTTCATAAATAAGCAGGACATTGTATAGTACACTCTATATTAATAATTGTTTTTTATCCTATACTTGTTAGTTAACGCATCACTTACTCGGTATAAAATTTAGTACAGATTAACCTATAGTTGTGGTTGTGATATATTCTGATGTGTTTCTGGCAATTTAAAATAAGTTAATATTTAAACAAACATTTCTGGATTTCCTGGCAGGAGTGTGGACACAAATTTAATAAAGGTATAATGTGGATAATGTTCTGATTATTACAGTTTGCATGGATGTTTTGGTATGTTGTTATTTTTAATAAAGTATATTTAATGAGTTTTTGAGTATTTCTTTTTCCTTCAGAGGATTGTGTTCTAATCTTTATATATTATAAATTTTCATAAATTATATATACAAAATTTATTACCTTATAATTTTTTGCTAAATACTTTGTAGTTGATACAGTTTAATAGTATATAAAAGAACTATTTAAATAAGATGTTTGAAAATATATAGCTGTTTTTGCACACATCAATTTAATTTGTGATTAACTGTACTGAAAAAAAAAATTAAGAGAAATGGGGTGATTTATCAACTACAACATGAAAAGCATCATCCTATTTCCAAGTCTTCTATTAATTTCACTTATTAAACAACTATAATTATTCAATAATCTTGATAGTTCTAGGAACTCTCAGATATCGTCAAAACATGAAAACAAAAATTTACTTCCTATAGTTCTTACGTCCCCTTAACTGAAATATAAGAAATAGGGGAGTTAATATTCTCACTGAGAAAGTTTATAAAATACCTTTAAGTAAAATCTCTTCGGATCTGCGGTAAAATACCTTTATTCTTATTAAATAATTTCAATAATCTATGTTTTTATTTATGACAACCACCTAATAACCTAACTTTAACGTCAACTTGACAATCCTGAAAAATATTATTGTTAACCAAAGAGTAAATCAATTTCTGAATTCGCTAACGCCAACTTATTTTTCATTATGGCCTTTATGTGCCGAAAATAAAGCGATTTAGTAAGGCCTATTGTATGTGCTCTATTATCTTAGTACCTTTATAGCATAGTCTGCAGTAAAGTCTTCCTTGATGCAGATTAAGCTTGTTCAGGTAGAACTTAACCAAATATCCTGTCACTTGATCATCATTGATCTTGTCACGAGACCTTAGGTTGTGACACACGGCCTTGAGACGCATGCGAGATGGCCGCGACGCGCGAGCTAGCGAGAGGAAAAGTTATAGCGGTGTTGTTGCCATAGCTACCCCATTCGTGGTATATCTACCTTTTTGTAAAACAATTTAACCTCGTTATCTCGTGATAATCTACCCCGATGAAAAATGAGCTTGTGGCAACTTTGGGTAACGATCTGTGCCATACGCGACTAAGAAAATCACTATAATAAACCTGAAACTGTGCCAACCTTGATTTCATGCACAGTTTCATTGATAGGTTTATACCTTCTGAATAACGGTCTAAGTAAAGCATCTGGCTCATTTGCCAGCTCAAAGAGTTGTAGCTCGCATTTTCATTGTTCGTATAATTTAATAAAATTACTATAAATCACTATAAATAATGAATTATTTGCAATTGAACTGTAATTTCTGCATTATTAATCCGGTAAATGATGGAGATAAACAATTGTGATTGATTAAAATTTTATTTTAAAATAAAACTTTTGTTAACAACATTCTGAGAATTCGAATAATTAATAAATAAGGACAGGACAAGTGACATCTGTCTAAAAAAGACAGCGATTTAGAGTGACAATTTCGTTATGCAAAAAAATACATATTCTATGAGTTTACTGGTTGCCTAACGATTAACATTAAATTAAAAATAAATCCCCAACATGAATAACGAACAAAATATTTAAACAAAAACAGACCACAGACTACACAAAACAAATTGCTGGTTAGTAGTAGTCAGAGATATAGATGTAGTAGAATTTAATGGCCGGTAATAGAATTATCGTTTTTTACTAAAAATTAAAAAGCATTATAAAATTATAAAGCTAGAATAGTATATACGTTTTTGTATTAACTCTAATTTTTTTGAAGTTTAGAAAAAAGCTTTCATAAAAAATATATATCCTTTCTTTTAAAATTTTAAATTATTTTTATAAAGCTAATATAAGAACCTTTTGAGTTTTTTCCTATATTTTTAAAAATAAAAGTTTTAAAAAAGATGGTGTCAGAACATCTCTGCTAAATAAATTTTACAAAGATATAGGTCAACTTTCAGCAGGGGTCTCTTTCCATTTAGCTTTGTTGGACCTTGGCCATTTCGGGCGAATATATTTTTATAGCGTACCCAGGAGAGTTCGGCCATAAAATTTCAATGCATATGGCTTAGCTAAAACTAATATTTTAAGAACTTTTAACAGTCCAATTTTATTAATTTAAAGTTTTTTTTTATTTTTAGGAAAGGATAGTATAATATGCTAGTTATTATTATTTTTTTGTTTTCACTCTTGGCTTTAGGTCGTTGGGGTTGCAAAGATGTTTCTAGATTTTGTTCATTATTTTTTTATTTTGTGACGACGTTTCGACAGTATATGTCTTTTTCAAGCCTCTTGAACGTAGATTCTTACAGAGTTAAAATTTGTTAAACTGGACAAAACAATAACACATATTATACTATTGTTTCTAACACATATTAACTATTGTTTTTAATTGTTTTTGGACGTTACACTTTACTATAGAGCACGTACGTATTTATCGTTTCAATACCCGATGTCTACTGATTATTATTATTATTAGTTTATATGTAATATATAGGTCCGAGTTCATAGCGTCCAGTACCCAATTGCCAGCGTTTCATATTTTCCCAATTTCCTGGATGAAATTTCTTCTCGCATATAGCTTTATGTACTCATCCAATACATGTTGCTTTTGGCCTTCCTCTTTTTCTCCTTTCTGATGATATCCATTTCAAAACTTTCTTAGGTATTCTTTCTACATGCCCATACCAAACCAGCTCTCTTCTCTCTATTTCATCTATTATCGTTTGCTGGACATGCATACTTTCCCTTATCATTTTGTTTGGTACTCTTTCCATTCTTGATATCCCCGCAGATCTTCGCCAGAAGTCAATCTCGATTGCTAATAGTCGTTCTTCCATTCTATTAGTAAGCTGCCATGTTTTACATCCATACAAAACTATACTTGTAAAGATGGAATTATAAATAGTATGTTTTTTATATGAGATGTGTTTGGTCTATAATACTGAGTTTAGGCACCTATCTGAGTTCCAAGGTAGGTATATTTACTGCCATGTCCCTATCTCTATATTTCCATCCAGATGTAGAGTTTCTGCTGCTTCGTCTATAAATTTTTAGTTTAAAACATTAAATATTATTGCCTTATAATAGCATTGTCAGATAAAATTAGACTAAGAAAATAAGATTTTATGACGAACAAAATATTGACTATGACACAAAATTTCTGCTAACTTTAAGTAGCAGGTATACCAGTATTTTATTAGTCGCGGAAAATAATGCGACGCTGTTCTAATGAAGCATTTGTTCTCCGAAACCCACTTTTCCAGAACCCATTAGCCGAAATCTGACTGTTTTAACAAGGAAAACTCATTAATGGCTACATCAAAAACTTCACACGTTTCGCGAACATTTGCTTTAAAGAATCTGCAGCAGCCACGAAAATATAACTAAAGTTACTCAGGAACGAACGTATGTTTATTAAATTTAACTTCAATTTCTTAGATGGAGAAGTTGGTGCATTAATATTTTAATTACGTAAAATTATTGGGGGGTAAATATTGAAAAATATGAGTTATCTAAATACAAAACTTATCCATTACAGTTCGTAGTATTTTGACAAGTTTCAAATTTTTTTTGCGAAGAAACCTCATAGACTTGTTCATGGGGTTGAAATGTATAATGTAGGTACGTTGTACAGCTGTATAATTTTTTTATGCTTTATAGTTTGGTCACAAATTAACTACAACAGATGGGAAAGAACACCGAATTACGCGTTCAGGTTTCTGTGACCTTCAGAAAGAGTTCATAGACAATCCGCATCAATGTATAGTTTGGGTTATTATTTGTTTGGGTGAAAATAATCTGCACCAATATGTTATCGAGGCATACAAAAAGGTCCACAGACTTCGAGACATACGAAAAATCAAGTCCATTTAGTGTGTGTCGCAATTTTCACAACTTAAAAAATTAGTTTTTTATAGCTATAGCAACTGCAGCGACTATGAAAAAAGCTGTGTGATTTTCATAGAAAATAAGGGCACCTGTAATTCATTTGAGAATGTTATAAATCGCTAAAAGAGGTTTTCAAATCTCTTGGATTTCTATTAATATTAAATAAATTTTATTAAAAATTGAACTAAAATTGTTAGTATCATTAAAAACAATTCAAATTCAAAAATTGTATCAGTCAAATTCCCTCATTTAAGGTGAATATTAAAGTAAATATAAATACAGCTCATTCTAAGCTCTACTTATCTTTAAGAAAAATTTAAATCATTGTTGCAATTGGGCCTTAATGCCATTTCGAATGAACAATAGTATTAATAATGTACATCATAATAATAATAAATTTTATATCATAGTGTGTATTAAAACTACTAAAACACTTTTAAATTGATATTATATTAACAACTGTTGTTTTTTATTTGTGGTCCTGAAAAGGACCTTCGATTTCCCATGTTCGTCAAGGTAGGTAATGGGTAAACGGTAAAAAAACAGGATAATGAAATTTAAAAAATTACAAAAATTGTTCAAAAGTGCCTCCCTCTTGCATTAAACAATAACCCAAACGATCATAAAATCCCCTCCTCACATTGGATAACATATCAGGGGTGACAGTGTCAAAGGCATTAAATATTTTCTGCCTTAACTGCTCCAAGTTTTGAATTTCTTCATGTCCGTACATTTTAGATTTTATGTACCCCCATAAAAAGAAATCATTCACCGAGAAGTCAGGTGAAATTAAACGTCAGTCTAAACAAAACTGTCATTTTTGAAAACTTGTCAAAAAACACAGGCTAAATGGACTTGATTTTCCTATGTCTCGAAGTCTGTGGACTTTTCTGTATAATATCTCGCAGTAATTTAGTAGATTGCTCGTCATATTATATCAGCTCGTAGGAGATTAGGAAAAAAAAAAGATATTTATAGTATAAAAAATTAATTTATTTAACAAAATTTAATTAAAGATGTGACAAAATAGTTACATTTCTATTGGTTCTATCGGACTTTTTTCGACTATATAAATCTTTTATTTTTCGTAAACTTTAATGCATAAAATATTTTCAATCTAATAAATAATTTAATGATGTAAATAAGAGGAAATTTCTCACATGGGTGGTCAAATTCTATAGTTTTCATTATATCAAACAGCCTCTGAATGTTTTCTTCAGTGCAAAACTCATCAAAATTTAATATAAATAATTTTTCCAGCCTGTAAATAAAATGAACAAATTTTTCCACTTTCATGTTGTTTATCATATCATTTTCATGATCAAAGGCTTTTAAATGGGTAAATAATTTCGAGTTATCGAGAGATTCGGATTCTTTTGCAAATTTTAGACAAATATCACATTGATGTATTTGTAGACCCTTTTTAATGATGTAGTCAAACATAATTAAAGGTATTTTGAGTTGAAAACATTTCTCAGAGGCTGTTTGATATAATGAAAACTATAAAATTTGACCACCCATGTGAGAAATTTCCTCTTGTTTACATCATTAAATGATTTATTAGATTGAAAATATTTGATGTATTAAAGTTTACAAATAAAGATTTATATAGTCGAAAAAAGTCCGATAGAACCAATAGAAAGGTAACTATTTTGTCACATTTTTAATTAAATTTTGTTAAATAAATTCATTTTTTATACTATAAATATCTTTTTTTTCCTTATAAATAAACACATTTGCATCCCATTTTAAATAAGATATGCAAATTAGCAAAACTTAGAAATAACAGTTCAAAAGTTCAACAAAAATCCTACACGCGTTTTTAAAAAGAAACATCTAACCACGCACTATGTCATTCCAGCAAGCGAATACGTCACAGCATAGGTTTCCGGACTAAACGACTGGTGTATTTACACCACTCAATAGGCGTGTCGGGTTTGCCGAGCGGTTTCCGATGCAGTCGCTTTCTTTCGCATCTGTTATAGGTAATTTGTGGTTTGATGGAACAAATGTGGATTTATGAATGCATTCCTATCTCTAACTGGACCTAAGACGCAGTATTAGAAAGACTGTGAGAATCGATATACATCGGAAAGATTTATCGGTGGTTCTTCCTCCGTAACAATCAGAAGGCCGCAGTTCTTACCGTCCAGAAGTGGCCGTATAAAAAACCATCTCGGTACTTAGAACTTCCGAAACTTCGATGCTAATCTAACTTAAACTTTATACAGTGGAAGTTTTGCGGCCAACTCGCCGGGGCCTCCGCGCGCATAATGCCTCCAGGAAAGTGTAGGGAATAAAAACATTTTTGTTCCCGAACAACTTTAATTTTATTTTCGGAGAGCTGCTACTGCCGCTGCTGCAGTTTCTTTTAAACAAAAGTTCGCGAAAAGCGTAGTAAAGTTTTCGGCGTTGTCGTCATTAACGTGTTTTCCTTGTTAAAACGGTCACACTTCGGCTAATGGATTTGGGAATGTGTCCGCTTCGAGAAACAAACGCTTCGCTAAAACTAAGTCACATTTGCACTCTTTTCAGCGACGATTAAAACAGTGGATTACCATTAAATGCTCCAAGTATACAAAGTAATTTTTATTCTGTTTTACGAAGAAGGCTCTTAAACATCTTTTAGAAACTATACTCCATTTTACGAGTCAGAGAATTTCGACAGAAGGTGGCAGAAAAAAGGCAGATGACGTTCATACCAATCTTTGAATAAGAAGACTAAGGAAGGAGCATAATGCTATCCATGTATTCATGCATGGTGGGTGGAAAAGCCACCATAAAAGCTCTCTAGGGTGGGGATCCTTGACAGTTCTGTTTGACGATTCATTTGACACAGTTGAATTTGATTTGAAATTTTGTGGATTTGTCAGTCTTTACGGAGCTTATTCTATGTTATTCATTATATATTCTACTACTGATAGTAGTATAAAGGTAGTAAATCTAGATGGAAATTGTGGCAGAACTTAAATTAACAGTGACACTATCGCGATTTATCGAAAAAGACTCTAAAATAGTTGGTTGTGTAGCGTGCGGTAGATCTCGGCAAAAATTGAGTGAAATAATGGAACAACTTTTCGCTAGTAAGTGACTATATAATATACATACGTGTAGTAAACCGATCATTTATGAAATTCACTTAAATTAACTAAATTATATATTTTTCTTGCATTTTTAGCTTTTATTTATTGCTTGTCAAAGATTAGATGTCAAAGAATTTAGATACGTTAATTTGACTTACATGCTTCAGTAGCGTATCGGATGTTTGTGTTAATAAATACTTATTATAACTTATCTATTTTTATTAGAATTATATATTTTATAACAATTTTAATAACTACCAACATTTATTCACAACGTAAAATAAAACAACAAATTATTGAGTCTACCCCACGTCTACCCTACATCATAGTTTTACATTTTTTAAATAAAATTAGAACGACACTGATAAACCGGAATTTAAGTCGGCCATATTTGAGGCCCATCGCGGTGTACCTAAGATTTTTGATATGCTCCTTCCTTAGTCTTCTTATTCAAAAATACCAATCAATTTATTTTACTTTGTACGTTTACCGGGTGCAGCGGAAGTGCTATTTTATCATTCAGAACGCTGGCCGTATACGAGGGATCAACTAAAAATACTAAGGAATTTTAATATAGCAAGTAGAAAAAATAAAAATACAGTACTAGTTTTATTGATTAACAGCATATCTGTGGGATCCTATAAATCCTAAGGCACTTTTCCAGGCTCCACACCTACAAGTTATTTTCCTTATCAGATTCTACTTATACATATTATGGTGAATACATAATATTAAAATATTAGATATATTATTCTATCCTAATTCTTTGGAATATGGAATTATCAATAGGGTAATTATTATTAATAATTATTATGGAAATCCCATATATGAAAAATGTATACTAAATAAATATAATGAGTTAATTTTTTAATATATATAATAATAATTTGCATATTTCTTAAATTATAGCATGTTTTGCTTTATAGATGTTTGCATTTTACTTTAATTACCTACCCGGAAAGCCCAAATTTTATCGTAAGGTAATAAAAGTACCTTTGCATACAACTTGTGTTGCCATTGTCATTTTTTTTAATTTTTTCTAAATTTTATGATTATCATGAACAGTAATTATGACTGTTAGTAGTTAATTGTGTAATAAATTTTACTGTTCGATAAAATGTAGTAAAAATTGACAATATCAAGACAAGTCGTATCCAAGTACTTTTTATTACCTTTTGATAGAAAGGTAGATAATTCAAGAGTTAAATGCAAACAGCTAAAAAGCAAAACATGCTATAACTTAAGAAATATGCAAATATAATTTATTACAGTATTTACTACTAATTGAAGAGCACACGGGAAAAATATTGAAAGTATCAAAAAGGGGGGGGGGGCTACACCTTTTGGTACCTAAATAAACGGGAATATCGATAACGGCCACATAGAAAGAGGCATTTAAAAATGGGAAAAACGATATAAACTCGGATATAAAAGTCCATGCGTAATTTGAATTAAAAAAATGGTTTCCTGAACATTTATCATTTCTGGATACTAATCGTTTTTGCCATGTGCTCGTCAATTGTTATATTTACTGTTACATAAAATTTAGTAAAAACTCTAAAAAACTTGTCAATAGCAGAACAAGTTGTATGCACGTATTTTTATTACCTGACGATAAAATTTGGACTTTCCAAGTAGGTAGTTAAAGTTAAATACAAACATCTAAAAGGTAAAACATGTTATTAAAAAAAATGCAAATATCTTAAAAAATAATTTAATATGCACTTTGCAAACCGGTAAATACTGCAAAATCCAAAACATAACAGTAAAGTATCTACTACTACTCTAAAATATCTACTAAAATAATAAACTAATTGTTATAAATAAATATTTTGTGCATATTTCGAGTAAAATCTTTTCTTAATTTATATGTATATTTTTAAAACAATTTATACATAGTTAGGTTTCCATAATTATAATATACTTAATATGTCTAATACTTTAATTATTATATACTTAATATCCTATACTATATAAACACATACCTTCCTTCGTCTTTTGGGCACCTAAAGAACGATATATTGTCTGTCATTCTACTTTCACAACCATCCACTGCACAAATATTTCTAGTAGACATTTTATTCACAATCGATCAAAACAACTAAAACACTATTTTTGGTTCACCCTATGCATCGGACCGAAAACAAAACTAAAATAAATTTGGGACGCTGTGTACACGTCGAGCAACGCATGTAGACTCACCCAAATCTACAAGACAGGCGTGGAGTGGCGGGAGGAATATTTTACGGGCGAAGAGTGGGTCAACTGATATATTTGTATTCTTTAAACTATGCTAATAATCGACCGTTTCCATGCATACATAACAAGGACCCTGTATGTTTAACCAATATTAAAAAATGTAAATAATCAAACTCTCTTCAGCTATAATTTATTAATGGCATTATCAAGAAACAACGGACAAATGTTTTGCAGAAAAGAATCCGCTTGTTTTATTACTCTATATTATCATCGTAGATTTATTTAACAACCACTTTCTTCCGCGTACTTACCACAATGTTTTTCTACGAGAAAAGAAAAAAGCGAGACTTTTACCGTCCAATAAAATATTTAAAGCGTTTCGCAACTTCCAGCGCTTGAGACCGTATACTTGGTTGCACTTACACGAGCTAATATCCTTAAGTAAAACTCCACGTAAAAATAAAAATTAAATAGAGGGACATAAACAAGTTTGAGCGGAGTTTGTTGAACGAGTAGAAATATTGTGTAATCAGAATTTGGAGAGTGCTTTTAGAAAGTAACCAGATATACTAGCTTTTACGTGGTCTTATTTAACTTGCAATATTAGTAGGTTCGTAAGTTGTCCGTTTCAAAATTTGTAAACAGTTTTTAAACTATTTCTATTAAATAGATTTTTAGGAAACTTTGAAGATACACGGAGACGTCATGACAATACAACATTCAACTATTCTTTTCTGTGCTAAAACTGTAAAGGTATTCATAATATTTCTTAGGCTCGGTGTTTTCAGTTATAGATAAATAGCTTTTATCTAACAAATAACTATCTAAAAGATAAACAATCTAGACCCTGCTATCTATAGGATATAACATTTGGGTATTTTCATACAAAATAATCCAAAAGATAACAATTTGGAGGACGGGCCCCCTATGGACCGTTAGACACTCCGTAGAGAAAGTGTTGCCAATATAAGATATCTGAAATTGAGATGGTTATATATGAAAAGTCTATGCAACAGACAGAGACAAAAACTGGGAATTTCAAATCGTTAGATTAAAAAGTGAGGTTATTATTCAGTTGTCAAAAGATCGTTGAAATGAAAATAAAAACAATAAAATTCAACTAAAATATATTTTGTGTTCAACTCTGACCAGTTCTATTATGGTATACGTTAATTAATTTTACCTTTATGGAAAAAGGGAATCAGTTTCAACAGTAGTTATGAAATAGATCTGTTGATGGAATCTTATAATATAATCATATAATTTAATTATACGATATTACTGTTATATTTATTATATTAACATTTTAGTACAATAAATTGATAATAGAAAATATGGAAAATAAATCTAAAATATGGAAAACTAATCTATGAAGTTATGGTACTTTAAAAAAAGGTAATTTTTTACATGTTGTTCAAATGGAAAAATTTGAATGTTCGCCGACACCTTTTTAAATTGAGGTAAAAATTCTGCCTTCCGGGGATATTTTTTTCTCGGTTATTAGGTTCATTTTAACCCACAAATTCCATACGTCAGTTTTTTTTGGCTCACCCTAGTTACTAGTTACTATAGTCTATAAAATGAATAACTTTGAATTTTGACCGTTATTTTTTACCAACATGGCAAATATAAAATCCCCCTGTCAAAAAAGTTACTGATATTCTTTAAATTGAGTGCCTGAACGAATCAGATGGGTAACTCTTTTTACTTTCGTGAAATAGAACAAGGAAAAATAATTAAAAACAAGTGACAGTCTTCCTCTGTCTTGCAAAAATCAACACAAATGTCATAACTGACAAAGTAAAAATGTATCAGCTTTTGACATTTCTCAATATTAGACCAATTGTTACCATCTCAACAAGCCACCGGAGCGAGATTTAGGACGTCACGCTAGTTAGATTATGCGGATTAATTTAATATGTTGTAGAATACATGGAAAACATAATTATTCCCTTATTTTTGGTTTGTATTTTAATACATGAATAGTTTATATAAATAAACATGAATATACAGTTAATAAATTACATATAATATATACCTATTTATAGTAATAATACTTTGGCAAATAAAACTATGAACCATACAATGCAGCAAATGTTTTTACAAATATACAAATATGAAATAGGCGGTACATAAGATAATGGGTAAATGTTAAAAATATATTTTTAATTTTTGGGTTTGAAAAATCGATCTAATTTAACAAAACATTCAATATCTATTAATAGAAATGAACGTATGTATGTATTATTAGTTGCATTCACAAAATTTATTTATTATATTATATGTTGTATTACAATTTAATAAAATAATACAAACTTTTTTTTTTTTTTATTGAACTATTTTTTAAATTATGTATTTTCTTAACACAAAAACTATCTACATCGACTATGGAGTACGATTTCAGCCATATTGTAAACATTTGCTTGCTTGGTATGGTTATAATTGTTCATGCCAAAGTATTTATTACTATGAAATAGGTATATATATATAATATATATATATTATTATTATTATCTATTCATTCATATATAAGCTCTTTATTACAATATGATTTAAAAGTAATTACACTCAGCCTAAGTGGTTTAAGAATCTTACAGATGTTGATATACCACAAGACATTTATAGATTTAAATTTCTTTGGGACCAAATTTTGTCTCTGTCCCACCACTAATGACATTTCTATCCCGTCTCTACTTGCAGATCTGGAGAGAATTATATACAATTTTGATAATGAACAGAAGGACACCTTTAGAGCTCAGTACACTAATATAATTACTAATCATATTCATAAGCACCACGATGACAGACCTTTTTAGTGATTATTTTTAAAAAAGTAAACTCTTCTTTCAAGAATTCTCTGATTGTACATCCTTAAGAGCGATAAGGGAAACGTGACCGTGGCTATGTACAAAGACGAATATAATGCTAAAAGCCAAGAACTGCTTGATCGATGAATAAATTTAGTCTTAACTTAAATAGAAATCCTACGTACACGTTTCAACTTAAAGCTAATGCAATAGTTAACAAATTGAAGGACAGGGGTTTCATTGACAATGACACTGCTAAAAATATAATGGCTTACAACACCATTGCTCCGAGGTTTTATACCCTTCCAAAAATCCATAAACCTACACTGTCGGTTAGACCCATTGTGTCTTCGATTAATTGTCCTAATGGTCAATTGGCCAAATATATAACAGATTTCTTACTAGGCTAATGTGACAATGATTTTATGTCAGGATTTTTTTCATTCAGTACATTTCTTAACAACTGTTCAGATTCGCCTGATATGTATAAGTTAGCTTTTGACGTCGTTTTTTGTTTACTAACCTCTCGATGGAGGTGGTTCTGAAAAGTTTGCGTAATAATTGAATAGCTAATTTCCCTGTGTTGTCCCCCCCCCCCCCCCCCAATTTGACTTCGAAACACTCGAGCGGGTAATAGAGTTTATTTTTGATTCTAATTTTACTATTTTCATTGGTACATATTTACAAACAGTTTTTGGACCTATGGGTTCTAAAAATTTCACCATTTTAGTAAATTTTGTGTTGGACGATCTGGTTTAGGATTGTCTACATTACATGCCATATCATATTCCCTTTGTTAAGCGCTACGTAGATGATTTGTTACTGGCTGTTCCTAAAGATCAGATAGGCATGACTTTAGAATTTTTGTAATACCCTACGGGACAGGCATATTCAATTCACTGTGGAAGAAGAAACGAACAGGAGCTCGTCCGTTTCTTGATATGTGGTTATGAGGAACAGAAAATAACATCCTTAAAACAAAATGGTATAGAAAGCCATATTGTTCAAATCGTTTTATCAGCTACCATTCATATCACACAATGAAATCAAAATAAATTTAATTTTGGGAATGAAGTCTAGAGCAGTTAAACTAAGCCACTCTGATTATGTAGAGGAATCTGTGGCTCTTTTAAAAAGATATTTTTTTTTTTTTTTTTTTTTCATATCAACATAGGTTTCTTTGTTTCATGACAGCTATAGTGAACAATAATAACCAGGGACCTACAGCACAACAACTACCTAATATCACTAATACTCCTCTTGAGCCTAACCGAGTGACAGAGGATCAAAATGGCACTCTTGTCATTTATTTCTTCTTTACTTTTTATAGATATCTTACATATAAACTGGCAAACGTTTTCAGACAACATAATAATATTAAAATTGCTAACAAACAAGTCAAGGCTCTCTCTAAACTCTATTCGAGAACTAAGACACCACTTCAAATAATGGAAAATTGGAATGTTGTGTACAAGTTGCAATGTAGAGAAGCATTTGTCTTATAGTAGGCCAAAACTTCTAGAAACTTAAAAGGTCGTATCACATCTCATAAAAGTGACTGTAGAATGGGCGTTTTGTCATGTGCATTGTCAGAACATGTCAACAATTTAGACCACAGGATAGACTGGGATGGTGCTGAGATTATTGTATCCTGTAGAATAAGCTCGACTATCTTCTGTAAGAACTTTTCTTGAATGTGTGTCACCTAAATTTCACAAGTTAACACCATGAATAAAAGAAGAGACACCCAGAGTCTTAGTGTCATTTAAGGTTACATTTTAGACTTGTACAGTGGTAAATATGGTTTCTTGCGACAAGTGGCTTACTCAAGGTTCTCATAGTTATATTTCTCTCACTGTAGGCATTGGGTGGGTTTGATTGTTGAGTTCTGAAAGATTTTTATCGCTTATTTGTTTATTTCACATCGCTTAATGGTTCATATTGAATGTTAGATATTTATTTATACTAAAATTTGTATTAATTTATTAACTTTTTTCCACTTTTACGGTTAGAAGACGTTAAAGTAAGAATTCTAAAGTAAATTCTAGTCTGTTTCTATGTAAAGAAAAACTTTTTTTTTTTTAATAAATTAATTTATCAAGTTGTCTAATGCCTGTTTTCTCAGTGTAGCATTGATGTTATATTGCGCATTGTCGATCTCGCTGATGAAACGAACAATGTGTCAAATTTTCTATGTAGTTGTTTCTTCTTTCACTCTTTTTTATGCAAAGTGATCTTTTTACTTTTTCAAGAGTACAGTATTTTAACTTTTTTGAAACTATTGGTGTTCGTTAGTGAACGATCGGCGCGGCGGTGCTAACAGAAACGCACTTTACTGTAAAGAATCTTAGAAAATTTAATTCTGTTTCTTTTGTCTTTTGAGTATTATACATAATATTAATCGTCATGAAGCAAGATTAATTGCTATTATTGATTAAGAATTTTTGTTTTTGACATAGCAATTTTTCGTGCATTTGACTTTGTACCCATAACGTTTGTATTGTATTTTTATTAATTAACTGTATATTATGTATATTTCATGTAAACTATATAATTTTAAAATATTAAACCAAAAATACGAGGAAGAATTATGTTTTCCATGTATTCTATAACATATTTATTAATCCGTAGTATCTAACTAGCGTGACGTCATAAATCTCGCTCTGAGGCTGTTCTATTAGAGACGGCATTGCGTCAGCATGGCCGCAAGTTGCTAACCTAATAAAATTAACACTAGAAAAGCCCGCGGGAACTGCCAAATTCAAAGTTATTCGTTTTACAGACTATAGTTTTAGTTACTAATATTTAACCTAATATTATATCGGGTTTACGCAGATTATAAATAAACATTTTTCCCTAAGAAAGATAAATATTTGCACCATCAAGCTTACATAGATTGATACCGTTTCCCTGCCGTCCGTAGAACAAACCGCCATAATAATTTCCGTACAAATACCCTTATCTTTCAGACTGACACTCCTTGAATCGCAAACAGGTTCTATCTGGGAGCGAGAATCCGTCGAAATCCCACCACGAAACAAAACATATCTCGTTGAAAAATGCCTCGCCCATTCAATTTATAAACTTTCCGTGAACGAAGACGCGTAGTCGGTCCCCCTCGCCCCCTCGCCGCGTCCCCCAATGCTTAACTCCAAGGCGCAAGTTGAATAGCAAATCCGGAGAAAAATATCTCCCAGGGCTAGACTTAAACTTCCTGACCATAACTGATATTTATGCACGCCCTGGTCGAATACCGAGGGCCGTGCTTAAGTTGGCCCGGTCCCTATAGAAAGTAGGAATATTCCAAATTTTTAGCTGTGTGTTTTGTTATAGTGTGTTTCAAAAAATATTCTGATCATATAATGATAAAATAAAAATATAAATAAAACAAAAATATTAAAGAACTAGAAGAAAATGATCTAGAAGAAATAATACGATCAATTTGCTTGAAAAAAGAAGAAACCTAGTCATATCAACAACATTTGACAAAGAACACAAACTAAGAAACATCAATAAAGAAATAAAAAACAGCAGTAGACAGGATAAAAACACGCACGCCCACGAGATTTGCACAGAATTGGAAAGACACTCGGCAACTAACGAATCTAGAGAGCTATTCAATAAGGTAAAATATCTCTCTCGTGAGTTTCAACTACGTACACAAATTACACAGGATGAAAATGGTCGAAAGATTACTGGTCCGGATGGTATTGCTGAAGTCTGGAGAAAGTACTGCACAAAGCTTTACGAAGATGGTGAATCTTCTAATAATATTAATCGTCCCAACCAATTCGAACATGAACCGGAGATCCCTAAATCAGAAGTTGAACACGCCCTAAATCGTCTCAAAAAACATAAAGCCCCAGGTATAGATGGTGTAGTTGCTGAGATATTAAAGTCAATAGGGCAACCGGTAATTGATGTTATTCACTTCATATGCAATCTGATTTGAAAGACGGGAATTTGGCCAGACGACTGGTGCAGCTCACTATATATACCACTATATAAAAAGAGTAATCCGGCAGACTGCAATAACTATCGAATGATTGCTTTAATTCCTCATGCATGCAAAATTCTCCTGCGGATTATTAACAACAGACTCAGGCCATATCTACTACCACAGATTGCAGAAGAACAAACTGGCTTTATGCCTGGTAAGGGTACCAGAAAACAGATAGGGAACGTACGACAGTTAATAGAAAAAGCGCGAGAATTCAACATAGAAATGTATCTCTGTTTTATCGACTATTCTAAGGCCTTCGATCTAGTCAAGTGGCAAAAACTTTGGCAAATACTCAAGGAAATAGGGGTTCCTGATCACCTTATTCTACTTATCCGACAACTATACCAACATAATTACGGACTTATAAGAATTAATGATGCCATATCAAATAGATTTGGGCAATGAAGGGTGTCATGCAGGGGTGTGTTCTCTCACCCCTATTGTTCAATATTTATACAGAGTACATAATGCGTGATATTCTCGATAACTGGCAAGGTGGAGTATCTGTGGGGGAAGGAAAATCAATAATCTAAGATATGCCGACGATACACTAATCATAACATCAAGTGTGGAAGAAATGGAATTTATTATGCAACGTCTCCAAGAAACTGGTACAGAATTTGGGCTAAAATTTAATCCTAACAAAACTACTGTCATGATTTTGGACCGACAAAACAACAACCAACCTCACGTGGGAAACATAGCTTGATTTAAGGTGGTTAATAAATACTTATATCTGGGATCGCTAATCGACAACAGCAGCTCATGCGAAGGCGAAATAAAACGTAGAATTGCGCTGGCTAGAACAGCCGCAACTAAATTAACTAAGATATGGAAAGATACCATCACTAAGAACACCAAACTAAGACTGCTGAACTCGCTTGTTTTCCCGATTGCTACGTATGAGGCGGAAACATGGACGCTGAAGAAAAGCGATACCAGGCGAATAGATGCTTTTGAAATGTGGGCATATAGACGTCTGCTACGTATACCTTGGACAGCCTATCGTACGAATGAGTCAGTTCTCTAAGAACTAAACTCACAGCTCAGCCTCTCAAAAAAAATAAAACCGATGTTTTCTGGACATATATTGGTCACATTGCTAGAAGAACAGACTCACTGCAGCTGCTAATAGTCGAGGGAAAGGTAGAGGGAAAGCGACCACGAGGAAGATCACCCAAGAGATGGGTTGATCAAACTAAAGACCTAATCGGCCAAGGCCTTCATGAAACCGTCAGCATGGCTCAAAACAGAGCGGACTGGCACAATACGATAAAAACCGCTACAGGAACATCATAGTCACTAATCCCTCTTCAGGGAAACGGACCAAAGAGAGAGAGAAGAAAATAGGTATGAGTGAAATTAGATTGGATGAATCTTAGGCATGAGTGAAATTAGATGGCCTGGAAATGGAATAACTAAAACAGATGGTGAAGTGATGTATTACTCTGGTAGTGAGGAACAAGACCCTAATCATCGACATGGGATTGCGATAATGATAGATGAGTCGATAAATAAATATGTAAATAATTTCGTTCCATACTCTGGAAAATGTGCTGTCTTACAACTACATGGTCACCCATTTAACATCAATATCATACAAGTTTACGCACCAACCACTGATAAAAGTGACGAAGATGTAGAGGAATTCTACCAAAAAATTCAAGAGATAATGCGAGGTACAAAATATACAGACATTAATATCATCATGGGTGATTTAAACGCTAAAATAGGTAAAGGAAAATTTGAAAACATAATAGGAGAATATGGACTTGGAGACAGAAATGAGAGATCCTGCCTCCAAGGAGATTATATACTTGGAAATCACCCCAAGATAGTCCCGAAAAAATAATAAGGAACCAAGTCGATTTCATCATGATTAATAGCAGATTCCGAAATGCCATAAAGTCTGTAAAACATATCCTGGGGCAGATATTGGGTCAGATCATAACCCTATAGTGGCGCAATTCAGAATCAAATTAAAAATCCGTAGAAATGTAATTTAATAAAATAAACCTCGATGCTCTTAAGGACAGCGACAAAAAACATGAACTTTCTACATAAATTAATAGCAAGTTAAAAGGTCTGAAAGAACATATAAATGATATGGAAACTGATAAAATATGGGCAAATTTCAGAGATACAGCCAAAGATACTACCTTGGAGATCCTAGGGAAGGCGAGTAAAGATACAAGGAAAGACTGGATGACCAATAAAATATTACAATTAATGGAGGAAAGAAGACTACGAAAGAACAACTTGGAAAATTATAATAAGATCAACAGAATCATCAAGCGTGAAATCAGAATAGCTAAAGAGAAATGGATAAACGAACAGTGGGCTGATATAGAAACCCTGGAACAAAAACACGATAGTTTTCACCTTCATAAAAAGATCAAAGAGGTGACATACACTTATAAACGTACAATATCCGGCAAACTTATTGATAATAAAAACAAACTGGTGATAGACAAACAAGAAGAACTGGATATATGGAGAGCTTACATAACGGACTGTTTTAATGATTATCGAGATCAATGGGACAATTGCTTAGACGGACCAGACATACTAAAGAAGGAATTAGTTATAGCCTTGGCAGAAACTAAAAATGGAAAAGCTGTAGGTCCTGATGATTTAAATGTTGAAATCCTCAAACTGTTGGACGAAGAAAATATGAATCTTCTACTTAAATTGTTTAATCGCATCTACAACACAGGAGAGATACCTAAACAATGGCTGCAATCCACATTTGTAACGCTCCCTAAAAAGTCAAACTCCAAAAGATGCAATGAGTATCATCTGATAAGCCTTATGTGTCATACATTAAAAGTGTTTCTGCGTGTCTTGCACTGAAACTCAATTCGGCTTTAGAAGTGGGCTGGGAACCAGAGATGCTTTGTTCTCAATACAGGTTTTAGTCCAAAAATGCCTCGATCAGCAGACAAGTGCCTTCGCATGTTTCATAGATTGTGAGAAGGCATTTGATAACGTGAAACATGACAAGCTGATACATTTACTGAAGCGGATTGGGTTAGATGGCAAAGACATCAGAATCATTAGAAACTTATATTGGAATCAGTCAGCTTATATAAAAATCGAAAATATGTCAACAACGGATATAGAAATTCTTAAAGGCGTCAGACAAGGATGTATACTATCGTCACTTCTGTTTAATTTATATTCTGAATCGATATTCCAGGAGGCGTTGGAAGATTTAGAAGTGGGAATAAAGGTAAATGGTAAATCTATTAATAACATCCGATATGCTGACGATACGGTGCTCCTAGCTGGCAATGAGAAGAATTTGCAGTGCCTGGTGGACAGAGTTAGCAGTATTAGTCAGAGTCATGGTCTTAAAATAAATATAAACAAAACAAAATTTATGATTATCAGCAAACAAAATATCGAAAATATCAGGATACAAGTGGAAGATCAAAATATAGAAAGGGTAAGAAGATTTAAGTACTTGGGTTGCTGGCTGAATGATAAATGGGATCCTGATGAAGAAATCAAACATAGAATTGAAATAGCCAGAAACACTTTTTTCAAAATGAAAACTCTGCAACCGAGACCTGAATCTGACTACTCGATGCTGAGCTACCAAATGCTATGTACTCTCTACATTGTTATACGGAGTCGAGGGATGGACGTTGAAGGCACGGCCCATGTCACGCTTGGATTCATTTGAGATGTGGTTATACCGACGAATGTTGAAAATATCCTGGACCGAACGAGTAACATATCTCGAAGTATTAGAAAGAATGTGTAAGGACCCAGAACTATTAACTACAATAAAACGACGGAAAGCAGCATATTTTGGTCATATTTTGCGAAATAACAAATATAGTTTCCTACAGCTGATCGTTGAGGGAAAGATTGAAGGACGACGAGGCATCGGGCGTAAACGGTTTTCCTGGTTGCGGAATTTGCGTCAGTGGTTTAATATAGGAGAGGCCTGTGCAATTATCCGTTTGGCTCAAGACAGGGAGGAATTCCATTTGATGGTCGCCAACATCCGATGAGGAGAAGGCACACGAAAAAGAAGAAGAAGAAGAAAATAGTAAGCACTTTGTCCTAAAAGCTGAAAAATGGTTCTCTGGTAACTACCTGAGTTTGAATTCAGATAAAACCCAAAAAATTATATTTTCCACTACACATAATATTTCTACTCAGAAACTGTATAACACTAGTGAGGTACCTGTATAAAACTAGTGAGTAAAAAAATATACATTTCCGTGAGTTTTTACGTAAAAAATGTCACTCGGTAAAAATTGCGTACTCTTTTAGCGCTGTTACGGAATTTTTTACAATCGCCATTTGCTTTGGCATTAAAATTTGTGTAAGGGTACTAAAATCTAGGAAAAATGGTTTACCAATGTTCTTCAAAATAAACAAAATTTATTTTTTTTATTTAACAATTCTAGGGCTGTAAATTTTTTGGGAATCATTTTAGGGTATATATTCATAGGAACTTTTTGTTTTATTTTTATCTGTAGAATCGGCCACCAAACGTAGATACATTATTTTTTGAACGCCCTGTATATTAATTTGAAAATTGACTGGTTTTGGTGTTTTATAATCATAGGCTAATAAGAGCTAAGCAACACAGAGACTCAACAAGCAAATAAAGTTTTAGAACCAACAGAAAATATAATAATTATTAAGTTGTAAAAGAGGAAGATTAATTCAACAATTTGTTTTAGTGTAGTCATAATACTTGTGCTTATGAGACTCCTTTATTTATTTCAGAATTAACATAAGTTATGACATGAGCTGTATATACAGTACATAATAAATAATACAGAGCGACGAACAATGCTTGAAATATCCGAATTCCGCTTGTCACAAACAAAATTTAATAAAAACTGACTGACAAATAAGAAATAAAATCTAATTTTCCGAATACATTAATCATTACAAAATAATACTGTGTAAACCTTAAACGAATAAAAAAAAACAGAAAGAATACCAAGATTTATAAAAGGAAAATTTGAGTAGCATTGTCAGACATTTAAATGGATCTTGTTTGTCTCGCAAACGAACTGTAACACAAAACGCAAATCCGAATTAGCAATTGGTAACAAACAAAAATAAAAAAGGTTCGCAATAACAAACGAAGTATCATAGAACAAAACCGGAAAATTCAAAACAGCTTATTAACAAAGCACCACGTAAACGTATTTTGCAAAAAAATCGTCGAGTTTACATACATCAGCAATACAGTACATATTGATATTCATATTGGATGTTTGATCTTTAATTTTGCGCGAATAAAGTTTTGATTTTGCTATCGGGTGATTTTTGTGATGATGTAATAATATTTATAAAAGAATTCCTTGTTTAAATTATTAGAAAAAAAATTCTCTAAAACAGAAGTAGTACGTATATTAGCATTTATTATAATCCAGTTATTTTAGGATATACCCCCACTTAAGAAAATATCTGCTAAACTTTCTTCGGAACCTTGCAAGTTATAATTATTTGAAAGGTTTGCACAACCAAAATAAGTGTTTTTAGAGACTTTCAATTATTGTTATTTCGGTATTTAGAAAGCTTTTTGCTTTTTACGACATTCAATATTTGTATTTGCATATCACTTATATACGAAAAATATACGAAATAATATACATGTGCTGATTTCTTTCGAAAATCGACAACTATAAAACTTTGATCCCTTCCAGGACAGGAAATTGTAGAGAGAAACAAGCCCTATAACATAGGATACAACATTTTAATGAACAGTGCTCTCCATAA
Organism: Sitophilus oryzae; assembly: GCF_002938485.1. Lineage (NCBI taxonomy): Eukaryota > Metazoa > Arthropoda > Insecta > Coleoptera > Curculionidae > Sitophilus > Sitophilus oryzae. Next base: position 511,172 of record NW_022146501.1, read on the forward strand.
AATCAATAAACTGAAAAATATACGAAATAATATACATGTGCTGATTTCTTTCGAAAATCGACAACTATAAAACTTTGATCCCTTCCAGGACAGGAAATTGTAGAGAGAAACAAGCCCTATAACATAGGATACAACATTTTAATGAACAGTGCTTTCCATAAAATCAATAAAATGAAAAATATACGAAATAATATACATGTACTGATTTCTTTCGAAAATCGACAACTATGAAACTATGATACCTTCCCCGACACAAACGGTACCGTAAAGTGGGGTGACTTTGCCCAATTCTGAATTTTAAATCGTGTTTATTTCAAAAATTGTTGTATTTTCTCAAATGCGCATGGTCTATGCTATAAGCGGTAATAAGGACAACACAACAATAATACGCTTTTTTGTTTATTAAACAAATATATATATATATATATATATATATATATATATATATATATATATATATATATATATATATATATAAAAAGTAAAAAAACTGGACGGGTAAAGTTAGTTGCTTATATGGGGTGTCTTTGCCCTCTTCCTTATTCTTATTGATAGACCAAAGCCACCCCATTTAAAAGCATAATTACGTAAAATATGCTTCATCACCCTCAATATTATAACGAACTTCTTGATAATACTTACCTCAATATAGCGTGGTTAACTATTGCAGCCACGTAGAAGTTTGAAACAAAATAGGCTTTAAAAACAGATTTGGCTTCACAGCACTGTAAATGCTACATCGCAACTGACGGCAAGCGTTTAGCGACGTTCCGAGACGTGGGGCGCCTCCACCCATAATTTACCGATAGCACATAACGCGTTCTTTTCAAGTAGTGGCTACGGCTACGTCTAACGTAAAGTCACCCCATTTCACGGTACATTGTGAGACAGGAAATTGTAGAGAGAAACAAATTAAATTCACTAATTTATTCCACTAATTTTGAGTTTTGAATGAAGCTTTATTCATTTCCCTCTGTATATAATTACCATTTTTTTTGTTAGTCGACTAACTAATTTTCGTGTCATTTTCAGTTGAAGAATTGCAGTGCCTGGCTTCGTGGAAGGAGGGTAGCGTCCGCTACCTGGTCGGCCAGATCCATCATCATCACGTCACGTCCAACGAGGATCGATTCCGATGTTTCGTCTACGAGAAAACCACACCGTCATCGGAAAACTCGGACGGCGTGGACTACAGGGTTGCCCAAAGCGGAGACGCCACGTGTAACGGATTGTTTAGTGCGACGGAGGGGAGCAGGACTATGACCTTAAGACGAGGTAATTTCAGTAGTAGAAGTTGCAAAATTAGTTATTTTTTATACAAGACGATAAAATGGTATTTTATCGACCATAGCGAGTAACGTTTTAAAAAATATTCAGAAAATATTATTTCAAGGAATTTATTACGAGTAGAAAAAAATATTGTGCTGGGTTGGCGTTGGTTTCTCTTTAGTTGTCAGTTTAGTACATTTTTTAATTCTCTTTCGTGTCGATTGCTGATTGACTTGGAGCCAGAAATGGCTCAAAACGAAATACGTAAATTACCAACAGATATTCAGGCTGAGGCGACAAACGCCATATCCAAACTACTTCCCTTTAAATCCCGAATAACTTATGAAGAGGAATACAAAAAATTTTCAAAAATGGAAGCAATTAAAAAACGTGCGAGAGGAAATAAAGTTTTTAACTTATCCTCGCTGTTAAAGTGTGACAAAACTTTCAAGATTTTGTCCGTTATCATGGTAGTATGGCCTTTATATAATTTTTATAATTAAAATAATTTATTAAGCGGTAGGCAGAACTTGGATTAATGAGAGCACCGTCTTTTCAGAGCGTAAATATAGTTTATCGTTTACATATAAAAACAAAATATAACCAGCTAAAAATAGAAATTAAAAGGTATCGCACTTTTATGGTAAGGGCTCTTCGATGATGAGCTGAAGGGAATTCATTACTTGCTATATCTCTCATGATATGGCCCAAATAGGCTGCTTTCTCTTTTTTATTATGTCGAGGAGTTCTCGGTCCTTGTTCATTTGGTTTAGAACTCGTTCATTCGAGAGACACGTCAGTCCATGGTATTCTCAGCATTCTGCGATATACCCACATCTAAATTCAGTTACTATAAACTCTATTGCCATTTACCTTATTACGTCAACATCCATCAGAGAATACATCAACAACAAGAACCTGTCGAAGATTTCATTGATCCCCTTGTAGATCTATCCTCTTCGGTCTTGGACTCATACCTTGGATTGAACCACTCTACCTCAATTCACAGTGTTCTTTTCTCAATAACTTAATATTTTAGTGATTAGGTAAAAACTAAAGAAATAAAATGCCGATTTTTCACAACACCTAACTATATTTAATATAAAGCAATAAATAAATAAAAAATAAAGAAAAAGATTTAACAACAAAACATTTATAATTAATGAAAAAGAAAGAAATTGAATCAAAAATAATTAATGACAATTAGAGAATTGAAATTAAAACCCAGAGATAATAAAGTTATATTAGTTATATTCTTCTTATTAGTCCAATTTAAATTATCAACAATTAGCATACACTTTCAAATCTCTCTTAGAATTATCGTTGGCAGAAAATTAATATATTAAAAAAATATTCACTGAACAATTAAATTTAAATTAGAATTTAATAAAAAGAACAATTGCAAAATAATCACTTATGCAATGACATCTAAAATTTACTAAAGCCTTTAGAACAAACAGAAAGTCTTAAATCATTAATAAAGAAAAAATATTAGAGAAAATCCAAAAACAACAATTAAAATACTGTAAGCATGAATAGTTTAGAATTTCCTAACTTGAGAATTTATTTGAGAGAAAATCTTTAGATAGAGAACTTACTAAACAATTAAAGGGACCACTGGATAATATAAGATCTACACGGAGTAAATTCGACCGTCTAATTTAAAAGTCAGTACCGAACTAGTTTTGAAGATCGCTAAATACTGATGTTGGTACTACCTTTTGGAAAGGCGTTACTACATTGGGTTCCAGCCCCTTCTTTGAGGATGCTCAGCGGTTCCTGTGGTTGACGCAGTCGAATGCCTTCGTGTAGTCTATGAAGCATAGGTGTACCTCCTTTCGTTGATCTCTGCACTTCTGCAAAAGCACCGATAAGCAAAAATGGGGCTTCTCGTCTCCTTATCCCGAGAGGGCATCAGCATGTCCTATTTATTAATTAAATGTAATTTTTAAACCCTTCCGTAAAATCTTACTCTTTTTACCAATTTGCTGGATAATATTCATAATCTAAGCCTTAACTAATACAAATGATATCGTGCCATAGGATTACCTTAGAAAAAAAGAGGCCTAGAAATTAACTTTTATTTGTCACATTTTTGTCTATTTTATTTAACTCTAGGTAATGGAAAAAAGATAATCCTATTTTGGTGTCATTTTCAGACATCTCATCTCGTGAGACATTTTATTCTGATTTTAAAACATATATTTAATACTTTTAATTTTCAGGGGTAAAACCTCTAGCGAGGGGATGATTTAATTTACTTATTTCCTTAAGCATGCCTACGTGCTTTTTGTTGCGTTGTTTATTTTGAGATATCCCTAGGGTACACACACAACTGGTACCACTCTGTCAAATAGAGTTTTGATAATAAGGGATGAATGTTTGTTCTACTTTTACCCTCGTTTTATGTGCTTCTCGTTATTATTTGTTGTTAGTTGTTCTTGTGTTTCCTGCAGCGCTTCTTTAAATTATTTAGAAGATTGTATTATTTTATTAGTTAGTCTTCTCAGTATATGCGTACTTTTAGAGAGTTTATGTGTCTTGAATATCATTAGATTATTTGCTTAGGCCTTTTAAAATTCGTTTGCCTATGTCGACTGATAACTTCGTAAACTGAAATGGTTTCATCTTAGAATAACAAACCAAAAAGATAAAAATTTACAAAGCTTGATATTATTCTATTACAAAAGTACTATTTTATCTACTATTTTTGATAGATATAAGGCAATTTTAACAGTTGCTATGGAAAAAAAGTAGATTAGTTACAAAATTAAAATAATTCTAGGATTTTTACCGCTAGAAGACAATTTACAAAATATAAAAGTTATATTTTGTTAACATCACCGCGTTGAATTAAATAAAAACATTAACATAAGTTTATGAAAGTTGAAAGAAATATACAGAGTGTTTTGTTTCAAAAAACATGTACCGTCTCTCGTGGGGAGATTCCTCATATAAAATAAGATTTATTTTCCATGTCAACATTAGTTCGATTCTGCTTTGTTTCTACAGAATGTTAAAGTCTTTTAATAATCTTTCGGTTTATTATAATTTTCTTCCAAGTACTTTTAGTGATTCGAATGAAACTGAAAAAAGTGCTACATATTTTAATACTAAAAAGTGTCGATAAATTTATCAGGGACGTGCATATGGGTTATCACTGAAATATTTTCAAAAAAAAACATGAACCCCTCGATCTTTTGATATCAAAATTCTGTAGGCCGTTTAATACCAGTTGAAAGTTATCTCTTGATATTTTGTCGAATTCGGCCTCCTTGATGAGATAAACGCAATTTCATTAATCACAATTAATAAAAAATTAATAAATTATATATTTTACCTAATTTATTATTAAACATTATTACCATTAGTTATTATTACTATTAGTCCAAGCTAGAGCAATTTCAAATAAAAAAATAATGGTATTTATGATAATTACAAAAGTTTTAACACTTTGTAACTCTAAAACTATGCATTTCCATATTGTAACGTTTTTAGTTCGTTACATGTTTTTTTATATATAATATATGATGTTTGGGCCTATCATCACCGGATTCCCTCTCGTTCAGGCCGGATAGTTTATTTGACACGTAATTTTTACGTTCCCTGGTCGCCAACCCTGTGATCGTTTGACACAACCCTGGTATCGCTCTGTGGGAGCGCGCGCTGTCAACATCGCTTCTGTCAATTCTCTGTAGACCATTGCTAACTTCACTTTCCAGGTTGGACCGTTTAAGCCTCTTAGGACGCCATTAGTTCCCAGTGTTTGAGAAATGGTGGTCATTTAAATCTGGTTGTATTATCTGAATCAGCTGCCATTTCGAAGCTACAGGTAAAGCTGAGTTATTCTCCTTTTTAGATTCGATATTATTAGTGAATATTTTTAGGTAGGAGGACTTTGATGTCCCAACTTGTAATTTATTTGGCTGGCACTTTATGTCCCTTTGCTTTTGTCCTCCAGAATGTCATTTGGAAGAAAGGACAGATTGTTATTTATTGAGCTCTCGGAAGTATTTCGAGGGTCTCTTACGGACAAGTGTCCAAGTTATGGACTATTTTTCAAGGGCCTAGTAGTGTTCTCTTGTGCCACTTGATCTTATGGACGGATGTCCCATGGACAAGTGTCCCCCAGTAGGATTGATTTGTTGTTACACATAGAGTGCCCCAGCGTGGATGTGGCTTGAGCCCCGTGCTGCTTCACCCCATTTCTAAGCCTGGATCCTAGGGTAAGACAGACAGTACAGAGATGCTAGACCTCCTCAAAACTGCGATCCTGTTTGAAGCAGGGTTACATAAAAGAACAGCTAAGTGTATATTTAAGTTCTAGTTTTGCATTTCACATCTAAAATGTTTTCAGTCTTAAACAGTAACGTACATTTTAAACAATAGTGTACAGACTATATTTAGTGGTTAGATTATTAAGGATATTTATGTCAATGCAGTAGTAAAAGTGTGATTTAGATTTTAGATTTCATAATATCACGCATTGTAATAGTATTACTTTCTATAGACATTATTACGCTATACTAACAGATGAATAACGAGATAGATTCTAGAATCTACAGGTTGCAACACATCTGATTTTAACACCGTATAAATTTAACAATTTAAATAAAAGTAATGCTACTTTCTATATTTCTATAACGTTACACGCATTGTGCTTTTCTTTATAGTCTTTTCATAGAACGTATTTAATATTATTTACATATATAGTTTTACTCAACAAGTAACCACTATAATAATTATATTAATTGTACAATGCTATTTACCATCAGAATTCATCACGAATAAATATAGTCATTAGTTTTAAGTATTATACAACTGTGTTTTCTTTCTCTGTACATGCCTGGCGCCCAATATCTATATATCTTTTGTTTATTATTATTGATTAATTTTCTCTCTAGTGAAATACCTTATCCACGACTGCTCTCCGATGAAAAGCTGCCGTTCGCAGTGGTAGTTGTTTAAAAAACGCTACAATATTCATGTTTATACAATTTTTCTTCATATTTTTTGATGAGGAATCAATGAGTACTTAGATATATGGAAGACTTCAGCGATTAGACGAAAAACTAAATTGCGCATTTCGCACTCCCTCATATTCCCCATAGCTTGTATGGCTCTGAAACATGGACACTAAAGGAAAGTGACAAGCATAGAATAAACGTCTTGGAGATGTGGGTATATCGACGGCTATTGCGAATACCGTGGACGGCTCATCGAACAAATATCTATATTATTGAGGAACTAAATATTGAGACACGTCTGGTTACCAGGTTGAATCAGTCAATCCTCCGATATTTTGGCCATATTGCCAGGAGTGGCACCTCAATTGAGACACTGATGGTGGAGGGGAAGGTAGAGGGAAGACGATCACGTGGAAGGTCACCTAAGAGGTGGGTAGACCAAGTCAAAACCCCTAGTGGGCCACAACCTCCCCGAAGCCTCACATTTGGCGCAGTGTCGAACAACTTGGTCCGAGGAAGTAAGGGAAATCAACACATGATATCACCATACTCTCACGTAGGGTGAAGAACTGAAGAGAGAAATACACACATAATTCGGTGTATGTACAGAGAGAGTTTACTTTATATTCAACCAAGAAAACATGGTTTTATATTATAATAATTGACTTTAAAGTATAATACAACATCAACAAGAAACTGCCTTCTCTATCGATTGAATTCCGACCCTAAGGGCAGCAGTTTTAAATATTTCAACGAAATATCTCGGTTACTCGATTTCGCAAGGTTTATATTGCAGGCCGGCTTTGATATTGTCGAACCCTGCGGGAGAGAATGGCGAATATCGGCCCTTAGGATAAAAACTGACGCTTGTTTAACATAAAACAACGGTGGACGGAGATCGTTGAGCCATTCTGGATCGGATAGGGATCTGCCCGGCGATTTTTTGGATGAATTTTTGATGTAGGGTCGGATAAAACTTTAGTTCGGCCAGATATTGCGTTTATTATTTTATATTGTAAAGATTTTAGGTTTACTATTAGCTCGAATTCTCGCGGTAAACGTTGGTTTAAATTAGCACTTCTGGTTAATGATATTACTGTTTGGCTGTTGTTTATTTTGAGCTACATATAATAAATAGTCCAGTCGAGATATTAAATTACAGTTGAGGGTTGGAACCTTTGGTGTTACACAGCAAAATAAAAACACTAAATCACCACAAAAATTCATAAGCCGGACAAGTCTATGCGCCCAATTGTTTCGGCTGTAGGTTCTCCGACTTATAATTTGGCAAAATGGTTATCAAGGGAGTTCGAAAATTTACCTGATCATGAACTTTCTTTCTCAGTTAAAAACTGTGAGTGAATATATTGAGCTTACATCGTTATGTATGAAACAAAATTGTTTTCAATTTAATAACAACTTTTTTGAACAGCGGGAAGGTACAGCAATGGGTAATCCATTGTCTCCATTTTTGGCTAATTTATTCATGAGCAGGTTTGAAGTGGAGGCTAGGGATCAGTTTGAGTATTTTCCAAGAGTATGGTTAAATAATCGTTTTCCTTCCATTAAATTTACGCATGAAATTGAGAACAACGACAGATTACCATTTCTAGGTGTATTAGTTATTAGAAATACTAATAATTGCCTGGAATTTGATATCTATAGGAAAAATACGACCACACGCAGATATATTCCTAATGAATCACATCATAGTGTTGAACATAAAATGGCTAGTTTAAATTTCTTAGTTCATAGATTGCTTAGTTTCCCACTTTCCAACGAAAGATATGAAATAGAAAGAGATTACATTAGGAATGTAGCTGAGTGTAATGGATATTCTCCTTCACTAGTTGATAAATTAATTAGAAAACGTAGGTATAGGTTAATGATTTCTGAAAATTCGACTTTTCAAGTGGAGAAAGATACGTCTAAATATTTTTCGATACCGTTTGATAGAGAGTTATCCCGTGGTCTAAAAGGAATTTTTAAGAATGTCAATTATAAACTTGTGTATAGAGCTAATAATAAATTACAACAATTATTAGGTAATCCAAAAGATAAAACACCTCCACTGGAAAGGTCGGGTATTTATGAAATAATATAAAATATAAAAAATAAACTCAATCACTCAAAATTTAAATCAATCTTTTTAGCAATTTTTTAAAAAAAATTCAACTAAAAATTTTGTATTAAACACAAATCCGTTTATCCTAGATATCTTTTGAGATATTCCATTAATAAAAGTGAAGCTCAAACCTATTTCTGCTATTATTAATGGCCTCACCTGAATTTTAATATTACCTTACTAAAGCGAAAATCCTCCGACGCCCCAACTGTGCGTCAACGAAAAGAGAACGAAAAAAAACGAATTTAATGAGCTTCGCTTATTAAAATTTAACGACTACCTATGTTTTCATTAAAAGAAAAAGCCTGAGGCGGATTTTTTTTTTGATTTTTTTCTATGCAGATTGCCGCGCCAGAACGACCTTAATTCGTTGTTGCACAGCGGGGTTCAAAGAGATTTTTTCTCTCTCTTTCAATGGCACCTCCGTCGTCGATGCTGCGTTCGAAATTCCTGAATGCATTCATCTTGTTGTTTTTCTAAATTATTGGGATATTAAGTTACATGCGATAAAATGAAGCTTCAGTTCATTGGTCTAGTTTTTATTTTTTTGATCCGTAGCGACTGTTAAAATTGCCTTGACAAGCAAACGACGGAAAAACCAGAATGGTGGTCTGAAAACTTAAAAAAACTTATAGAAGAAAAAAAGCGATCCTACCAGAAATGGCTTAGTACCCACAGCGACCACGACAGAGAAGAATATGCAAGATTAAATAGAATGGTTAGACGCGAAGTATCTAAAAGCAAAAACAAAATGTGGGAAACCAAATGCGAGAGAGTGGAAAGATATATTAGAGGTACAAGAGTGTCAGAAGCGTGGAAGACAATAAGGAACCTTAGAAGAGACGAAAAGCAAAACAGTAAACTAGAACTTATAAGCATGGAAGAGTGGGAAGATCATTACAAACAGTTACTGACAGAAAACAGGAAAGAATTCAAACTAGAAGTGCCAGATTTGAAAAACGCAAAAGATATAGATGTAAATGAAATAAGTGTAAACGAGATAAAGAAAGCATTGAAGAACTCAAAAAATGGAAAAGCTGCGGGGCCGGGAAACATTTTTATTGAGCTAATAAAGCAGGGACCCGATATATTATTGGAAATACTAGCTGATATCTTCAACAGATGCCTGATAAAAAACGAAAACATTCCTGAAGACTGGAATCTGGCGTACATCAGCTCTATCTTTAAGAAAGGAGACAAAAAAAGATGTAGCAACTACAGAGGCATTAGTTTGGAAGGTTGTATGGCAGGATATTAAAAGAGAGAGTAGAAGAGAGCTTTGAAGAAATAGAAGAACAAGGTGGTTTCCGCGCTGGACGTTCTTGTATAGACAACATATTTGTGTTACAACAAATAATTGAAAAAAGGAGAGCTCGAAATTTGGACATGCATCTGGTATTTATAGATTTAGAGAAAGCCTATGACACGGTGCCTTTGAAGAAATTATTTGAAATCTTGGTTGAGGCAAATGTGAGTAAAACATATATCAATGCAATCTGGAATATGTACAAAAATCCAAAAAGTATGATCAGACAGGGGAAGTTCCTATCGGAATCCTTCCTGACATCTAAAGGACTTAGACAGGGGTGCAGTTTATCACCTACCTTATTTAAAATATATATCCAGGAGGCATTGAAAAACTGGAGAAGGAAGAGTAGAGCTATGGGAATAGAGATTGACAACCACTGTCTATCGACCTTGTTCTTTGCAGACGACCAAGTTATTGTTGCAGGTTGTGAGGAGGATGCCGACTATATGTTGAGGAAACTTGATGAAGAATACGACAGATGGGGACTCAATATCAACCTCACAAAAACCGAATACCTGAAAGTAGGAGAAGAACAAACTGAAGATCCTAAACTACACATACATGAAATTAAAAGATGTACGAATATAAATATTTAGGAAGTATTATATCTGAAGAAGGGAACTCCAAGAAAGATATACATAGTAGAGTTCAACAAGGTAAGAAAGTAATCGGTCTTTTAAACCCTCTCCTGTGGTCAAATAAAACATCCATCCAAACAAAGATAAGGATTTACAAAGCAATCGTAGATCCAATTTTAACATACGGTGCCGAATGCTGACAATTTACAGCAAAAGAAAGAAGGATGGTCGAGTCAGTGGAGATGGACTTTCTCAGAAGAGCATGTCGCATATCAAAGATGGAACACATTAGAAATGAGATCAGGCAAAGAACAAGGCGAATATATACCAGCACCGACAACATCGAATCGAGACAGCTACTATGGTATGGGCACGTAAAAAGAATGGGAGGGGAAATATGGCCAAAAAGGGCAATGGAGTATCGTCCCCAAAGCAGAAGGAAAAGATATATAAGACCTACAACTACGTGGGTAGATGGAGTAGACCAGTATATAAGAGACAGAGCTATTAACCAGGAAGAATGGCAAAATCGAGCAATATATAGAAGAGAATTAAAAAATATTGACTCAAAACTGACAACAAAAGAGACAGCTTTATTTATTTGTCAAATTACATAGAAACCAACGCCAACCCAGCACAATATTTTCTCTGCTAGTAATACATTCCTTGAAATAATAATTTCTGAATATTTTTTAAAACGTAACTCGCTATGGAAAAAATATTGTTTTATACACGACGATAAAATTGCATTATCGTCTCCCGAAATCCTTTGGGTCCACGATAAAATACCATTTTATCGTCTTTTATAGAAAATAACTATTATACACGTTTTCTAAAAAATAATAATCAAAAAATGCCGAACCTCACACCGAACGTAGCTAGAGCAAACTTTAACGTTTTTATTGGAAATGATGAAACATTTAGCTGGTGCAGAGGCCGACACAGTATCGTGTGAGTTTCCTGGAATAAAAATTCGCGTCTTTTGATTTTACGCAAGAGAGACATTTTTAGGGCCGCCGACAAATTAGGACGCGTCGTTAGGCGAATCGTATACAGCAAATGATTAAAAGTTTTTTATTGGGGGTTGATGCCGAGCGCGATACTATGCAAACTTCCAAAGTGGTACATGCAAAAATATGATAATTTTATTGATTGCGAGCATGCGGCTGTGCGTATGTGTTCATTTGAATAAAGAGTGGTGTATTTGACAGTGCTATTGCCATTGGTTATTTTCATGTAAACTGTTTAAGAAAATAAATACCTTTACTACTGTTTTGTATTTATTGTATATAAAAACTATTTATTTAATATGGGTCTAAATCGTACCTATTCAATATCTGACTCAAACCTATTCTTAACCTTTCCATTTAGAAAAAATGAACATTCATCGAAAAAACAGATATTCGATAGAATGTTAGAGTTGTTGTTGACTTTACGACTCATTATTTCACAAAACTGTATTCTTCTGTCAAAATCATCGTCATAGAGTTCTTGCAGTATCATGTAATATTCCTGTTTGTTGTGCTACTGTCTGCAAGGAGCTAGTAGACTCTGCATCAGATAATTCGAAAACCTCAATTTGGGCTCCTTCAATCATCACTCGTAGGTTATTTATTTTTCTTTTACTCACCGAACCAGTTTCGGAGACCTTGGAGCCTCCAAATCCAGCTTTCCAATATCTGTGACTTAATTCACGATTTTGATTTCTTTCATTGAAAACCAATGCCGTCCTTTATGCGCACTTCTCCATAAACGAAAATAATTTTAGTTCTTTCTTGAAGAGAGTAAACCATTCTCACACTTTACGCACTTACCAAAAGTTATCACTGATCAGCTCAATAAGTAAATGCGACCTAACAATAGTAATATTCCTGTTTTGACTACATCTTTCAAATTTGCTGAACATATTTTTTGTTAAGACGTATTTTTAGAATTTTATTTTTCCTATACGACCACACGCAGATATATTCCTAATGAATCACATCATAGTGTTGAACATAAAATGGCTAGTTTAAATTTCTTAGTTCATAGATTACTTAGTTTCCCACTTTCCAACGAATGATATGAAATAGAAAGAGATTACATTAGGAATGTAGCTGAGTGTAATGGATATTCTCCTTCCCTAGTTGATAAATTAATTAGAAAACGTAGGTATAGGTTAATGATTTCTGAAAATTCGACTTTTCAAGTGGAGAAAGATACGTCTAAATATTTTTCGATACCGTTTGATAGAGAGTTATCCCGTGGTCTAAAACTTGTGTATAGTACTAATAATAAATTACAACAATTATTATGTAATCCAAAAGATAAAACACCTCCACTGGAAAGGTCAGGTATTTATGAAATTTCTTGTAAAGATTGTAATCAGAAATATGTTGGGCAAACTAGAAGATCAATATTAACTAGATTTAAAGAACATTTAGCTCAGATAAGATATGGTAGACCGGATAAATCTTGCGTTGCCGAACATATTGTTGATAATGAACATTGTATAGATCTTAATAATTTAAAATTAATTAAACAAGTCTCAAATTACAGGCAATTAGATGCATATGAAAGCATCATAATTAATAAATGTAAAGATAGTATGAACAGAGTCAACGGTCCAATTCCTTCAAGTTCTTTGTTCCTACTACTCTAGTGGCGGAAATCTAACTGTTACGCTCAGTAGGCTCTGACTTGGTTGGCTAGATTTTGCCACGCCCACTCGGTGCCCACTGAGCGAGTATATAAACGCTCAACTTGTAGATTGTACTTTAGTTTATAATCATCTGCTGATGATGCTAACATGGTTAGCGAAACGCGCGTCCAGTGTAAAAGTAAAAGTGTTTTGGTGTATTGTGGTGATTTAGTGTTTTTATTTTGCTGTGTAACGCCAAAGGTTCCAACCCTCAACTGTAATTAATTTTTGATGTAAATTTTTTGAGGTTACTTTGCCAATTCCAAAAAAAAGTTTCAAAGGATGCCACCCATGGCCGTGGCGAAAGGGAGGCAAGGGAGGGCTATGCCCCCCCCCCCCGGAAGTTGCCACTCGTTTGAATTTGAGAAAATAAACGTTAATGTTTATAATGTTTTCTATTTATTTGTATTTCTACCCCCTAGAAAAATGTAATGGCTACGTCCATATTGCCACCTAATCTTCTAATCATTTCTACCACAAGGAGACAAGCATTGCAATAATTTTTGTGTAAACACTAGCCTGAAAACCAAAATCTCAATGCAGGCATGTTTAATTGTTTCTGCAACTTTGAAACACGATTATTCGGAAACCTTTGGACAAAATGCAACAAAGTAGGATAATATTGAAAAGAGAATTAAACGCTCTTTAAAGCGATGTGCTATTTGGCCCCCATTCCCATAAGATTCTAAGAGTGACATCTACCTCTCCTAGAGAGTTGAAAGAAAAAGGCTAAAAATATTCATTTAAAGTGTCCCCTTACAAATAAAATTGACGTCTTTTTCCGATTTTTTATATTTTTAACTGCAAGAAAGATATTAAGGGTGGAAAGTTTTAAAATTGACACAGTGTATTTAAACAAATTATAATAAAAAATATCATTATTTTTGTTCTTTCTGCAGCTCCGCCGATAAACAAATGCCGTTTCCCCTCCTGGCTGGCCAACTACAATCACTGGCACACGCTGGATTACTCGGCCAGCTACAGTTTTCATCATCGCAACTCGACGTTGCGCATCACCAATTCCAGCGGCGTGGAAATGAAGGTGGTGTGCGTGCAAGTGAAGCACCAGGGGGCGGCCAGGGAGGACGCCCACGTCACGCTCGTCACGCATTTCACCATGGGCTGGTGAGTTTTGCTTTCATTATATACTAGGGTAAACTCGGTTGTAGTAAATAAAATACATAGCGTCACAAATTCAGATAAAACATTTATAGCACACTATAAATTAATATACAGGGTGTCAAAAAATAGTGTAACTAACTTGGGTGGGTTGATTCTCGAGATAAAAATAAAACAAAAATTTTCTATGGACGTATGCCCTAAAATGCTCTCCAAAGAACTTACAGTCCTCCAAAGGTTAAGTAAAAATAATATACAGGGTTGTACGAATATTCCGGAAACTTCGACAGCACATTCTGCAGATAAAAATAAGTTAAAAAGTTCGTACAAATGTATGTCCATTCGACGACCGGTTTCGGAGATTTTTCTCCATCATCAGGCCGACTTTGCTGTAACCCTCGATCAGACCAACGAAAAGCAGAGAATAGCATTTGAGTACAATAAGTACTACTATGATGAGAGTGCTAGACGATCTACGCCATCTACCCTACCTAAGCTTTCTTAGCTCCATCTACGGTAACGTGGACGAAGCAGGCATGTTTGTTCAGTAGGCCGCTGGTTTTGAATTTTGGCGGTACGATCCGTGATTGTCACGGCTACCGCTAGATGGCGTAGAGCGTCTAGCACTCTCACCATAGTAGTACTTATTGTACTCAAATGCTATTCTCTGCTTTTCGTTGGTCAGATCGAGGGTTTCAGCAAAGTCGCCCTGACGATGGGGAAAAATCTCCGAAACCGGTCGTCGAATGGCTGTTCCCTTCGGTCTGATGAACTTGAAAACTGAGAATAAGCATATATGTAGGGTTTTTTGGCCCCTTTTTCCGCTACTCGTATTTTTGTTCATTTAATAATAAATTTTTGCGATAAAATGATAATAAAACAGTTTCTGTTGAACCTTTGGCAAAATTTGGCAAACATTTCAAATTTATGATTTCAGTCTAATAACTATTTAGTCAACATATATTAGGGATGTCCCAAAAATAAAATAAATCGATATTTTGAATCGATTCAACATCGCACATAACAAGATCGATCCAGAAAAAAATCGGCAACAAAAGATCGATCTTATTAAATATCGATATTTGATTCCGAACATATTGGTGTACTGGTATAATAAAAATATGATATAATTATAAAAAAAATTAGGTACATAAAAATCCTAAAACCGTTTATTAGCATTTTTAAAATTAAAACTGAATCAGAGTTACCTCAAACTAAATCAGAAACACTCCAGAACCGAGATATACTTATGAAAATTAGAAATATGATAACTTATGACAATATTAAAATAGAATTATTTGGCTTTTTCCACGCTTATGACGATTTTGACACAGAATATGTACCGGTAAATTCTGTGATTTTGATATACAGGGTGTCCCAGAAATAAGTGCAAGTATTTTAGGGGGTGGTAGATCTCGATTAAAGAAACATATTTTCTCTTTATCGTTTTTAAAATAAGTCGAAAATAACGGAGTTATTTTAATTTGAAAATTTCCAAAAAAAATGATTTTTTGCTAAAATTTTGAGAACCATTGGATCATTTCTGGATTTTCTTTGTTGTAAATTTAATCTAACACTTTGTAGCATTTTTTATTTCCTTTAATAAAATTGAATTTAAAAATCTATTTTTATTTAAATTTCTTAGTATTGGCGCCATCTATTTGCTAGATGCCAAAGATACCAAACTCCATTTGTTACAGCTCACTTGTTTCGATATTTAATTTTTATTAGCGCAGTGTATTATATACCAATATTGTACGCAGTTTTGAAACTGATAATTAAATAAATCATATTAATGTTAACTAACCATAATAAATGATAGAATTCCACTAAATTTAAATTGCCCCCCGTATGGTTGAAAACAGCAAATTGATATTTGATTACTTATAGATTACCACCTATATACAAAATGACAGGAAGACCTGGAATATGGCGCCCAACTTGATTAGACCTTCTGCGCATGTTGACGCTCATTCTCTATCCCTTCTATTTCTCTGACAAATATTCAAGCAAAACTAATGTGTTTGTTCTTATTTCTTATTCTAACAAGTAAATAAATCTGTAAAACTGTATAAATAAAATCGATCTTCGATTTTGAAAAAAAGATCGATTCTACCAAAAGATCGTTTGATAAAAATCGATTCGAATCGTACATCCCTAACATATATATATATAATTTATGTCAATGATGATAGGTATTGATAATTTCGATTTCAAATATCTCGAGAACCATTACTCGTAGCGATTTTTACCAAGAGACATTTTTTACGTAAAAAACTTCGTAAATGTATATTTCCTTATTCAGTAGTTTTATACAGGCACGGACGAAAAGTTATTACTCTTCAAACCAGTTAAAAAATATGTAGCTGGCGCCCTCTATAAGTAGGGGTCATATTGATATCAAAATAAAATTTCTCATATCAAAAAACTCCCCGGCACCTATTTTTATCCAAATAATGACGTTACTTCATAAATTATTTAGAAAAAATCGAAATAAAAATATAACTTCTACACCCTGTATTTCCGAAACTAAGCATTTTGGGACATACATTTATATGAACTTTTTACTTATTTTTATCTGCAAAATATGCTGCCGAAGTTTCCGGAATACAGTTCGGACCACTCTGTATAAATTGATAAACTATGTATAGAGAAAAAAACAATCCACAGGAAGGTAAGGTTTATAATAAGGTCAGAACTGCGCAAACTGTATCTAAATCCAGCATTCATAATTAATTACAAACTCTTAAAGGCTACATTAAGGTAATAAAGCGTGTCTCATCTTTATTTTCTGACAATGGCCCGTTAATTTTTTGTACCGAGCCCATAATTCACGTTAGATTTTTTCTCGGTTTTAAGGGAACGACGCTGGCGACGTCAACTCGAAGAAACGTCTATAATAAATGACCGTGAAAGACCCGATTTTTTCGAGCTGCACAGTTTATGCCCTCGCTTATTAATAAACTTAATCCCCGTCGTAAAAGCTGTCTGAAACAAGGCGAAACCCTTTCGGTTGTCGGTTTTTCGTGAGACAGGAAGAACAGGGGGGATAGAAGATTCTATTTATTTACTAGCGTGTACCCGCGACTTCGTTCGCGTCGAATTAATCATTTGTAATGGTGATGATAAAGCAAAGCAAGAATTTCCATTAACACACAAACTGGATAAAATTTTCTTACATTTATGTCAGCATGAGAAAAACAATTTGGCGATATTATTATATAACTTGGTAATATTTGAGGGGTAGTTTTATCTCGTTGGAATCTGACTTTCGAAAAATCCGTTTGCCAAAAATGCTGCTTTTTACGTCAAGCAGTTTAAGCAGAATCGTGGTTAGTTAATTACCTAGTCAATTACCCAGCTTTTTGGAACACTCTGTATGATTTTTAAAATAAATTCAAAATATGTAAAAAAAACAAAATAAATTATGCGCGTCCAAGCGTTTTCCCGAAAGACTAACCGTTTTTTAAATAACAAATATTGTTTTCACCCTCTTGGAATTTGAGATTCGAGAAACTTCTCCTTATCGAACCTCTACACCCCACAGTCAACCCGTTTGCCAAAAATCAGCTTTAAACGTCAAGCAGTTTAAGCAGAATCGTGATTGCTCAGTGGTCATATTTTATGAAACACCCTGCATAAATTTTTAAAAAATCTTAAAATATGTAAAACAACGAAATAAAATATACTAGTTTAAGAGTTTTTCCGAAAAACTCACCGGATTTTAAATAAAAAATATTCTAATATTTGAGTGGTGGTTTCACCCAAAGTTTCACCCCCTTAGAATTCGAGTTTCGAAAAGTCCCTTCTTATCAAACCTCTACACCCTAAAGCCAATCCGTTTTCCAAAAATCAGCTTTTTACGTCAAGCGCTTTACGCAGGATTGTGATTAATCAATGACCAGATTTTGCGAAACACCCTGTATACATTTTTAAAAAATCTTAAAATACGTAAAAACAAAATAAAATATACGCGTTTAAGCGATTTTTCGGAAACTTGACCGTTTTTAAATAAAAAATATTGTAATATTTGAGGGTTGGTTTCACCCCCTTGGAACTGGAATTTCAAAAAATCCTTTTTTATCGAACCTCTACACCCTAGAATCAATCTGTTTGCCAAAATTGAGCTTCTTTCGTTGAGTGGTTTGAGCAGGATCGTGATTAATCAGTTAGTCAGTTACTTAAGGATTCTATATACCGTGCTGGCAACTATTACTCTTGGGTCGGTATTTACATGGTTTGAATTCGTAACAATAGCCCGACCACTGTCGAAAACCAACTCAATTCCACTTATTTTTACCAAAAATGCAAGTGTTTGCTAACTTGCACTTAAAAATTTTCAAGCTATAGGGAAAATTACAACGACTCGTTAATAAAGCAACAAATAAAGTATCACGAGACGTAATTAAATCGTGAAGCTGAACGCATGATGTACACCTTTCCCTAGAACTTTAAGTACTGACAGACATACTGATTGGATCGACCGGTCAACTGCGACAAATCTACTATATCCCCTTCCACGTCTCTTAGCAATGTGCACAGTTTCTCGATTCATTTCATACGTTTGGCAACGTGTTAACTGTTCTCTCTTTGTTCAGGACATTATAAACGCCAACCAAACCTCGACCCAAGACTAACCTTTGCCAGCCCTTAGTATTAGTATAGATAATTATAAGTCATGTTTCATTGTTATATTTCCAAAAGAATTAAACCAGAATTTAAGTCCATTAATTGACTTTCGCAAAAACTGCCCGTCCTGAAATGAAACAGGATTTTTACGGCAATTTATTATAGGCGCTTCTTCGAGTTGATGTCCTGCCCTTAAAAAGAAGGGTTTCAGATGGGGTTTCATTAAGGCCGGTGCAAAAAATTAACGGGTTTTGTTGGAAAATAAAAACGAAATATACTTTGTTGCCGTAACGAAATATAGTATTAAGAGCTTCAAATAAATTAAGATACTTAATTCACGACCATTTGGTTTTTAGCAGTGGTAGAGACCACAAAATCGTAATTTCGTTTTAATTTTGTGTTGTTTTGTGACTGCTTGTTAATAAAGTATTGAAACGAACTTGGTTTTACAATGGCATACACGAATATAATGCAAATATAATTTACTTTTAAAAGATCGCGCACACTATACCTGCACGGACCGGCACGGACCAGACAGTAAAATCTACTGGTGAAGGTGACCGTTTTATTTAATAGAGTAGAGCACACTAGACCAGTACCAGCACGTACCGCCACAAGCCATGACCGTCAAAACAGGTCGTGTCGGTCAGGGACAAATATGACCGGCAATATTTGTGCCTGGTCGTGCTGGTCCGACCTAACCGGCGAACCAGCACACCTCCACAAACATGCAAATATTGAAGGGCTTGTCAGTATTTCGAGTACGCTAGCTGGCTCAAGTCGCATGATGTAGGTTAGATTTCGTTTATTTTTGTTCGAACCTTTAAATCGTTTTAATTATTAATATGAATGAAGAAAAGCTTATTTTACTGGTACAAAAGTATCCAAAGCTGTGCGATACGAGCCAAGCATTTTATATATAGAGACCAAGAAAGAAAAGATGCAATATGGGAGTTGATAGCAAAAAAAAATAATTAAATTTGATTTGTGACATTCGAAAATATTGGAAAAACTTTTCTTGGAATCTTTTTAATTCAGGAAACAAATGATGAAATTCGCAATATTGCTTTCTCTTTTGATTTATAGGGTGAAACCAAAATCTTCTTTTTTTCTTAGCTTCCTTCTCTTCCTCCTCTTCTTCACACAACATGGCTAAAATAATAATTTCTTCCTCTGAACTATTTGAGTATGGGCAACGTTGGCACGAAGTGAAGCAGAATTAAAGTTTAATCGCAGTGTAAAATTTTAAGTTTTTTAGTGTTCCTAGTTGAAGAAAATTAGAAAAAATTGTACTGAAGCTGTGGTTGGTTCCTTGTGAAACATCGTTGAAATATTAGTATTTTAATAAAGCACGCTTTTAGATGTTTCAAAAAACTTTTAATAAGAGTAACTTTAACTCAACATATATGTTTCGGCTTGTTAGGCCTTTTTCAAGAGTTTTTTAAGAACTAATCGTCTAACTACACTGTAACTATATATATATATTTACTATGGGGGTGGGTTCAGAGAGTTTACAATAGGGGTAATAAAAATGTGTTTAGAAATCCTTGTTGGTCGTTAACATTATTTTCGTTTTTAACAGATTTTAGTATTTCTAACTGTTCAATGTAATTTAAGCGTCTACCTTTTGTTTCTCTGTGTAGTAACTTAATTGAGTTTTCATTAATTTTGTGATTATTTACTATACAATGAGTTGCAAGACCAGAACTATGCTGGAGATTATTAATAGACTTTACATGTTCTTTAATCCTTATATCTAAATTTCTACCTGTTTGGCCTATGTACACGGCATCACAATCATTGCAATCCACCCTATATACACCCGACTTATTTTTGTCTTTATTATTTAATAAAATTTGACCTAAATTTCTTTTATTTACGTTAATAGTTTTACATCCTATTTTATTGAGATTATTTGAAATTTTGTTAGTTAAATTAGGAATGTAGTTTAAAGTCGATAATTGTTATTGTCTTTAGAATTAGCGGAATAAAATTTTTCATTAATATTTTCTTTTGTTTCTCTTTAGCATATTATCAATAAGGGAACACTTATATCCATTGTTGACGGCGATTTGTTTAATAATATTTAACTCTTTTTTAAAATTCTCTGGGCTCAGTGGAAACATTACTAATCTATGAATTAAACTATGAAAGGGTGACATTTTGATTTGCCAGGATTGGTGTGATTGACTATGTATTACAGTGTCTGTGGTAGTGGGTTTTCTGTAAATATCAAATTGTAATCTATTAGACTGTTTTATAATTGTAACATCAAGAAAAAATTTTTTCTTGATGTTACAATTATAAATAGATTACAATTTGAGCCCATTACAATTTGAGCCCTTCCACTGAGCCCAGAGAATTTTAAAAAAGAGTTAAATATTATTAAACAAATCGCCGTCAACAATGGATATAAGTGTTCCCTTATTGATAATATGCTAAAGAGAAAACAAAAGAAAATATTAATGAAAAATTTTTATTCCGCTAATTCTAAAGACAATAACAATTATCGACTTTTAAACTACATTCTAATTTAACTAACAAAATTTCAAATAATCTCAATAAAATAGGATGTAAAACTATTAACGTAAATAAAAGAAATTTAGGTCAAATTTTATTAAATAATAAAAACAAAACTAATGTCAAAAATAAGTCGGGTGTATATAGGGTGGATTGCAATGATTGTGATGCCGTGTACATAGGCCAAACAAGTAGAAATTTAGATATAAGGATTAAAGAACATGTAAAGTCTATTAATAATCTCCAGCATAGTTCTGGTCTTGCAACTCATTGTATAGTAAATAATCACAAAATTAATGAAAACTCAATTAAGTTACTACACAGAGAAACAAAAGGTAGACGCTTAAATTACATTGAACAGTTAGAAATACTAAAATCTGTTAAAAACGAAAAATAATGTTAACGACCAACAAGGATTTCTAAACACATTTTTATTACCCCTATTGTAAACTCTCTGAACCCACCCCCCATAGTAAATATATATATATATAGTTACAGTGTAGTTAGACGATTAGTTCTTAAAAACTCTTGAAAAAGGCCTAACAAGCCGAAACATATATGTTGAGTTAAAGTTACTCTTATTAAAAGTTTTTTGAAACATCTAAAAGCGTGCTTTATTAAAATACTAATAGAAAAAATTGTCGAAGATAGTCTACAAAAGTAAGCCTTTAACCCTTAAATATAAAAGTGCTTATCTATAACCGTCAAATATCCTTAAAAGTAAAATTTTTGTATAAAAAGCCACGCCGCGTTCAATACCTTTTGGACTTTGAACCATCACACGTCCATTATAATAATACATATTTGACCCAGTTTTTGGACTACAGCGGCTCGACGTTGCCAAGTGCAAAAAACATTCTTTTTGACTAGGATATATCCTGATATTTTCTTAAATAATGGTTGATACGGTAATGTTCAAACAATTCGAAGAGATAAAATTCTTGATACAAAACAGCAAACAAGAGCTAAGAGAAGATATTAAATCAGTCAGAGAAGATTTAGCGATACAAACAGAAACTTTAAAAGAGAACATTACTGTATTAGAAAGTAAACTCAACGACTTGGAAAGCAGGGTTCAAATAATAGAAAAACTAGCTAGAAAGAATAATCTAATAATCTTTGGCCTACGGAACAATCGAAATTTAAAAGACATTGAGCTAGCTGCCTGGGTAATAGAGCAATTAAAAACTCTTTTAGGAATAGATGTATATTTAAGTGACATAAATAATATATATTATCTAGGTAACGACTCAAACAAGCCTTTGCGTATAGAACTTAACACATATTTAAAAAAAGTTTTAATACTCAAAAACGCTTATAAATTGAAGGGTAAACAGATTTTTATAAACCACGATCTTTCCAAAAAAGAGAGAGTGGTGAATAAAGTATTGAATGAGAACTTAAAAGAGGCTAAGAAGAAAGGTTTGAGAGCGTACGTAAAGAAAGAAACCCTTATAATCGGCAACGAGAGTTTTAGCTACGAACAGCTAGTGGAGAGAGGGCATAAAGAAAACGACTCAGACAACGAAGTATTTACTGACGTTCCATCAAGACCTTCCTTGAGTGCCCCGGGTACACCTGTATTCGATCTACCAGTTCAATCTAGTGGTATCGAGCGCAACAAGCTAGAATCAAACCATCCCTTATCCAGGCCAAACAATACAATTGAATTCACCGTTGTTTCAAGGACATCCAGTGCGGAAGCGCGAAGGGGTTCAAATAGTAATACAGCATCTCTACAATCATCCAGTAAGGTACAAAGACCGGCAACTAGGAGCCACCCGAAACCTTAGTATAGTAATCAGAAGATCCATCTAGTGAAAAAAATGACAAATGTGCGTGAGGAGGTAACATTCTAGTTAAAGATATCTGGTGTTAGAAGTGTGTTTTAGTGATAAAAATGGACTCATACATAAGAGATTTTCAAGTTAAGGATATAGAGACAGAAACAATTAGTGATTTTAATAATTTTAGATCTAGATACTCAATTAATCTAAAAAACGACTTTAAATGTATACATTGTAATATTAGCAGTTTAGGTAAAAATTTTGATAATTTTAGAATATTTTTGGACACGCTCAGCCTAGAATTTGACGTAATTATTCTTACAGGAAACTTATAAACAATATGATATTTCTAATAGTCCATTCCAAATAAAAAATTATGACCTAATTTATAATGAAGGTCAATTGAATAAAAATGACGGAGTTGTTGTTTATATAAAATCGGAATTTAATTATAAACATTCTATAGTTTCTTTAGGTAATACAAAGATATTAGAATTAATTATTAAATATAAAAACATTGAAAATATTTGTATACTACTCATTTTCAATACTTCTATGTTGCACGCTCTAGTAGTTGAGCCTTGACAACTGTACTTTCGAAACTCTCGCTTATGTTGCTGGTCTGTGGCGGTAAAGTGTGCGATGTCATGCAGGATGCAGGTTTGTGCTGTGCTGGTCCGTACTGGTCCGTGTAGGTATAGTGTGCGCGATCTTTAAGTTGTTTATTCTGTTATTTTCTTTAATACAATTTTCATGCATTTATTGCTGTATTTTGTAATGTAGTGATATTATAACATAAAGAAAAAAAATCAAAAGAAAAATGTACGCCCCGTGCGTTTGTTTTTAAGTGAATCTCCATAAAGCAATCTTTCCCTCTAATTCATCATTTGTAGGGGATATGAAAGTGCTCGGGCTGTTTCCGAAATTAAATCAAGTTCTGTCTTTGATATCCGGTTTGTCACCCCACTGTTTTGATCTTCAACAAGAAATTTCTCATTTTGAACATAAGAAGTATGTTTCTTCTAATATGACATTATTAAAAGTGTTCATTACATCATTAATTAGTTTCCTTTATAATTAGTTTCCTTTATAATGACATCTAAGAAAATTATTATTTCTTTTTTTAACGGAATATTAACATTCATTTGTGATTAAAGTCTGTGCAACCAGTCAGAAAAGATTTAATTATAAGATACAATTTACCTGTGAAATTTATAATGGACCCCCTTGTTGGGCAGAAAATACTAAAAGAAGTTGATAATATACTAGGATCTTTTAAAAAGCGATATAAACACTAATTTATCACAATACACCAAAACACTTTACTTTTCCACTGGACGGGGGTTTCGCTAACCATGTTAGCATCATCAGCAGATGATTAAAACTCTAGAAACTATAAAAAAAACTAATTTTATCTAGCTATCGATATTTTCTATTTGGGAAAGCAGAGAACAGGAGTAACATAATCCCGTCCTATGAAGGACCTGCACAAGCTGGTGCAGTGCATAGGGATAGGCAACTTGATTTAGATAAAGAAAGGGTGTCAAAAATAGAGTATCTAACTATGGTGGGTAATTCTACAGATAAAAATTAAACAAAAAGTTCCTATGAACATATGCTCTAAAATGGTTCCCGAAGAACTTACAGTCCTCGAAAGGTTAAATTAAAATAATGTATTTTGTTTATTTTTAAGAACATTGTTTTTTTCCAAAAAATGTCTATACAACCCAAGCAGCATTTGGACGTCAGGACAACGTTGTGTCACGCGACCAAACGTCGGTGCGCAACGTCGGCACAACCTCGTGCCAACCCTAGTCTGCACTAGTTTGGAGAATAATTTTTGGGTCGAAACGACGTTGGATGCCGACGTCGGTACAAACTGCAACGTTGTTTAAAATCCTAATTCACAGAAATACAAAACTATAATAATATGTTTTATCCTAAATTGGGATAATTATAGTAAAAATATTATTTTTATGATTTAGTTAGAGACATATGCCAGATGGCAGTAAAGGAAAACAAAACAAAAGTATTTAAGTGTGGAGGATGTTTGAAGATCATTAACAAACACTTTAACCGACTCTGTAACTCGTTACCCAAGGCAAAAAAGTTAAACGCAAACAACTTTATTGATAAATGTATTGTTTCTACTTTGAAAAATACTAATGGGCCTTAAAATTAAAAAAGTTTTAAAAAATTTCTTGAATTTTTTTTAGTAAAATGAGAATAATTTATTCGCAGTCGAAAAAATTGTTTCCGCGTGTTGTTTAGGGTCAAATATTTCAAGTTAATGTAATCAAAAAGCAGGAATTGCTATTTTAGGAACGAAACATTTTCTTATTCAACAACATGGCGGCTTTCACTTTGTTGTTTTGGAGATTAAGATGGAGTAGTTCGAGTAGTCGCATACTGGACTAATAAAGTCGCAGTTCAGCCTTAACAGGTAGTATACTAGTCGCAAGATTGCCTATTTTAGTCATCCTAGAGTCTAGCTTGTACCGCCCTCCATATTCTAGATAAACGAGGGAGTGGATAAAGTATCGATAATATGTCGATATATATTTAAATTTAGTTTTATATGTGCCTTTCTTACGTCCCATTTTAATTAAGTTTTTTTTATAAAAACAAAAATAGCACTGAACGGTCTGACTGAACAGAACAATGAAGTGAAAATTTAAGGTTTAAGGTTATGGTTCAATACAGTTGCAAAAAAGTAGTCGCTCGACGTCCTACCAACGAAAGAATAAGGAAATCTAAACAACGTTGGAATTAGTAAAACAGACGACGTTTGCATAACGTTGGAATAGGTCCTGAAAGTGACGTCAGAAAACTCTTTATTGCCCAACATTGTAACTACGTTGTCCGCGCGAATCACCTAAAAATCACTTAAGCAAAAAAAGGTTACAAGACAACGTTTATTCGACGTCGCAGAAGCTTTTACTTTGTTGTAGAACTAGTTCAACGTCGGCACAACGTCACAACAACGTTTACATTTATTTTAATACCCAAGGTACGGAGCTAACTATTTTTTGTAACTAATCCAACGTTGTGTTTAGTAAACATGTGGTCGCAAGTCGTGAAAATGCTACTTGGGAAATGTGGCCACATACCCGCTTTAACCGACCCCTGAGAGCGACCCGAACAGTACAGCGTAATAGACTTTTAATCCAAACTGAAACTACTAAGTTTGATACTCTATTTTTTTGACACCCTGTAGAGTATAATTCAGGTATCTTTATAAATAACTCGTTCTACTTTTAGGTAGAATATAAATATTTATTTTATTAAATATTTACCATTGCAAAATTTGTAAATCTCAGACAGAGAAATAATAATAAAAGAAGAATCTTAGAAATACAAACATATGGAAAGTATTAACTTCTCCTAACCGGTGAGGACCACACAAACAAACTGAGCAGAGAATAAAACGTATATAACGTGGTCTTATTAAGGATAAACGCGGACCAAGGAAACCAGAAGAGCGGAGAAGGATGAAGGAAGAAAGACGTTGGGGCTTTCAACATACGAAATCTGCTTTTCGACATTGTGTTTGGGTTTTCTTTGGCAGTCCGACGGGAACCGTCACTAAATGGGAAGGATCGGGAGGACGGATCAAAAGAGCTTTATTCGGTTCAATGAAACATCAACGATATTAGAAAGTAGAGTTTATTATAAACCGGAATATTTGCCTGTTTAAACATTCCATTTCAGTGAGGATAGTATTATTGTAGTTTTAAGCAAATTAAATGATTTTAAAACTTCGAAAATTTAATATGTAGTTATTTTTTATACAAGACGATAAAATACCATTTTATAGTAGTTACGTTTTAAAAAATATTCAAAAATTATTATTTCAAGGAATTTATTACGAGTAGAAAAATATTGTGCTGGGTTGGCGTTGGTTTCTATGTAATTTGACAAATAAATAAAGCTGTCTCTTTAGTTGTCAGTTTTGAGTCAATATTTTTTAATTCTCTTTCGTGTCAATTGCTGATTGAGTTAGAGCCAGAAATGGCTCAAAACGAGATAAGTAAATTACCAACAGATATTCAGGCTGAGGTGACACACGCCATATCCAAACTACTTCCCTTTAAATCCCAAATAACTTTCAGAAATTTTCAGAAATGGAAGCAATTAAAAAACGTGAGAGAAGAAATAAAGTTTTTAACCTATCCTCGCTGTTAAAGTATCATTTAATCTACTTCTTCTTTCAGTACCTATCCTCTATGGATGTTGGCAATCATGTTGGTCCACATAATCCTATTGACAGCCGCCCTGATTAGATGTACGGTCGTCATTCCTGTCCACTATCTAATATTTTTCATCCATGATGTTCGTCGGCGTCCCTGACCTCTTCTACTATCTATTTTGCCCTGCGGTATCAGTTGGATAAGTTGTTATTTATCATTACACATCACATGCCCAAGGTAAGGTATTTCTAGTTCCTTTTGCATTCTCTGGATCACGGTGTTGTTTGTGACATGGTAAGCGTATGAGATCCTGAGCATGCGGCGATAGCACCACATTTCAAAGGCTTCCAAGCGTCTAGATGTAGCATCTGTCAGGGTCCAAGCTTCCACTCCATATAGGAGCGTGGACAATACGTAGCACCTTAGCACCTGTGTTCTTATAGCAATATTCAGGTGCATATTGCATAGGATTTTTCTAAGACGGTTAAAACGGTTCTGGCTTTTTCTATGCGGCATCTGATCTCTCGTGAGTGATCCCATTCCTTGTTCAAGCTGCAGCCCAAATACATGAATGTATCTGCTGTTTCTAAGGTTTCGTTATTCGCCCTACACTGGTGGTACTGCGCCTCATAATTTTTACTAACTACTAGAATTTTGGTCTTCTTGCAGTTAAGCCTCATACCATACATATCACATGCCTCTACTACTCGGTCTATAATTTCTGCAATCCTCAGCACTATCTGCTATGAGAACTGTATCGTCCGCGTACCTTAAATTATTGATGGTTTCTCCATTGATCTTTATTCCTTCTTCTGTTTCACTGAGCGCTTGTTTAAACAGTTTTATTTAGTCTACCTTTGCGGTTAAAGTATTATTTTATCTACTATTTTTGATAGATATAAGGCAATTTTAACAGTTGCTACGAAAAAAAATATTTTTTTAAATTATGATATCCAATGATTTTAATATAAATATTTTATAGCTAATTAGACTATATTTTCTTTATTCGTTATTATATAGAAGTGTGATCTGAAATATGAAATTAATTTAAACATATTCAAATATGCAATGTTTGATAAATTAAATTAAAAAGACACTAACGAAATACATATTTTATATCCAATATACAGGTATATAGAGAGAGAGATATCGTATGTGGAAAACAATATATATATATATACATATACAGGGTTGTTCACCACATACGACACGGAGTATTGTGGCTAAACGATGATATTTTTACAAATTGTAAGTTTGGGGTTCGTTGAAGGACTATTAGAGCTACAATTTAAAAATATTTTTACAAGATACAGAGTGTCTCAAATAAATAAAAAATATTAAAGTTGTATTTTTTTAAATGGAACACCCTGTATATTATTACATTTTTAGTTTCTACGATTAAAATAAAGGTAAATTTGATTAAGGTTTATTATACTTAAACTTTACCGTTTTTGAAATATTTTCAATTTTGTGAAATTGTAGTCAAAATTTTAAAGCTTCATTTCTCCAAGGGTATCAATGTTTTTAATACTAAATATTTAATGAAGTTTATTTATTGATCAGTTATTGTGTTGCAATAATAAAAATAATAGTACCTTATACACAGTGTCTAAAAATTTATTTTAAATAATTATTAGCTTCAAACGGCAATAACTTCTTTAATTTAAATGGAATGCCCTATATATTTTAGGAGAATCAGATGCACAATTAAATTGTCTATCAAATTGTATTATACCATTTTTTACCTATCCCTTCAAGTTTTCGTAGAAAATGCATTTTCTTCTAAATTAGACCTCATTTATCAATATATCTATGGAATATTGACATTTTAGATTGTTTTTAAAGCAACAAATGTACAAAATGTACAGACTAGTAATATTATCGTTTTTAGCAAAACGATAATATTACTAGCCCATTTGTATGCAAAAAGAAAACTATTTAAATCTTTATAAAAGGGTATACCATTAATTAAATATAACACCATTATTTCCGCCCATATACTAATTAATGACATACTTAATTGTGTTCGCTAATAAATTATTATAAATAAATGTGGATTTTTGAGTCAGAAATCAATATAATAATAAGTTATCAAATTAAAGCCTTTGTTGTTATAAATAAGCATTTATTAAAAAATGAAATATCATTTTTAAGATGTTACTTTTTATCACACTGTCTAATGCCCATACAAAATTCAGTTTTTTAGTATTTGGAGCAATTATTATTAATCAACGCAAACAGTCAGTTAATGTAGTTTGAATACTGGAATCATATTAATTGATCCTCTTTAACAAATATTTAAACAGTTTTTTTTTATTTTTCAATGAAATAAACGAATTATATCGACAATATTAGTATCTGTACTCTTTAAAAATTTGGTACATCTTTAAAAATAATCTAAAATGTCAATAGTCCATGGGTATATTGATAAATAAGTTCTAAATTACAAGAAAATGCATTTTCTACGGAAACTTAAACAGATAGGTAAAAAATGGTATAATATAATTTGATAGACAATTAAATTGTGCATCTGATTCTCGTAAAATATACAGTCTATTTAAATTAAACAAGTTATTACCGTTTGAAGCTAATAATTATTTAAAATAAATTTTTAGACACTCTGTATAAGGTAGTATTATTTTTATTATTGCAACACAATAACTGATCAGTAAATAAACCAGTAAATATTTAGTATTAAAAACTTTGATACCCTTGGAGAAATGAAGCCTTAAAATTTTTACTGCAATTTCACAAAATTGAAAATATTTCAAAAACGGAAAGGTTTAAGTATAATAAACCTTAATCAAATTTACCTTTATTTTAATCGTAGAAACTAAAAATGTAATAATATACAGGGTGTTCCATTTAAAAAAATACAACTTTGATATTTTTTACTTATTTGGAACACTCTGTATCTTGTAAAATTATTTTTAAATTGTACCTCTAATAGTCCTTAACGAACCCAAAACTTAAGCAATTTGTAAAAATTGAATCGTTTAGCTACAATATTCAAAAGTGTATGTCGTATGTGGTGAAGATTATGATCTGAAATATAAGATTAATTTAAATATTATCCTATGTAGCAAAATGTTTCAGATATTAAAAAAAGACACTAACGAAATACATATTTTATATCAAAATATATAAGATAGTAAAATATTATCATATGTAGCAAAATGTTTCAGACATAAAACTTTACACAATATATGCGTATATGAGCGACATTTTCTATACCTATGTTAAAATACATTGTAACATTTATAGCGTGCAACATCCTTTAAAATTTTATGTGTACCATGTTCCCTTAATTAAGGGTGTTGGAGTTTAAGTTGGTTAATTTTATATTTATTCCATATATAGCATTTTTATAAATTTTTGGTATTTATCTAGTACACTTCTTTCTATGTCAAATTACAGTGTTAAAAAGTGTTAAAAACAATACTTAGAGTGTAATTTAGTTCAGCTTACAATGTAATTTGACATAGAAAGTGTTAACTTACCGTAATTTTAGTTTATAACGTTTTTTTTTAATTTTAGCCAGAGCGGGTTTACTTGTATGTCCTTCTACAGAAGAGATGGCCATGTTGCCGAACTGCAGCTGGGACTCCAAGCTAAAAGACCCGAAGATGCATGTACGCCCTCTTATTTTAACAGAACCAACGTACCCTACGTCACGTTAGTCAGTAAGTATGGCATATTTATTGTTTTTCTTAAAAATATTATACGGATAAGAATCTTATAATAGTAGTATTTATAATGGTCGGCATTTAAAACGTGTTGCTTGAGCGTAAAAGGCAAGTTATCATAGAAATAGTAAATTGTTTTATTTGGAGTAAAAATGATACTTTTGTGGCGAGGTTGTAGGTTTGACAGGCAAGGCACAAAAAGTCATACAGGCAAGGCACAAAAAGTCATACAGGCAAGGCACAAAAAGTCATACAGGCAAGGCACAAAAAGTCATACAGGCAAGGCACAAAAAGTCATACAGGCAAGGCACAAAAAGTCATACAGGCAAGGCACAAAAAGTCATACAGGCAAGGCACAAAAAGTCATACAGGCAAGGCACAAAAAGTCATACAGGCAAGGCACAAAAAGTCATTTTTACTCCTAATAGAACATGTGCTATTATTTTAACAGAACAAATCATTTTTTAAGTCATTACAGACGTTTCAAGTAACCTGATAGTTATTAATGATACAAGTTTGGTACGAACATCATAATGAAACGCGTGTAACGTTATATTAAGGCGGGTTCTCACTTGTCAGTTTCGCTGACGCAGTCTGACTGATTCATTATCAATGAAAAATAAAAAACAACGATTGTATTCACACGTTTTATGTTTTGCTACATTCAGTATTCAGTTGGTCCAAACATTCTAATGTGGTGATTTCGTATAGACATGAAAATGGTTAAAACAAAATTGAAACCAGGTGTTCGCGAAGTTTGTTTACAATTAGCAAATGAATTACAGAATATTCTGGTGAATCAGAAAAGAAAAAAAAAACGTCGTAGGTGGTCAGGTCCTGGATATTGCGAAGAAATAAACGGGGTGCTATAGTGAAACTATATTAAAAGAATTAATTAACTTAACTTGTAAACTGCACAAATCACGAAAATGTAGTTCTCACGCTTCAGTTTCTATTCATTATTCGATAATGATCAGTCAAAATGAAAAAAAGTAGAACTGGTTTTCACTTTAACTGAAAGTACGACTGTACTGATCATTTAACATGAAAATGTGTCCTGACGTTCATTGTTTATTCAGTATCACTGAATCAGTCAGACTGCGTCAGCGAAACTGACAAGTGAGAACCCGTCTTTAGTTACACAAGTTATTATACAGGGTGTTTCAAAACAAATGCGAAAAACTTTAGGGGGTGATTCCTTGTTCAAAATAAAGGGTAGTTTGCTTTATAAACGTTGGGTCAAAAGTCAACCATTAGGGAGATATCGCGGTACAAAGATGGCGGAAAAATGTTTTTATTTTTTATCTTGAAAACGAAAAGAGATAGACTAATGAAATTTTATGAAAGCATTACTGTTATGAATACACACTTTCTGGTAATTTTTTCACATTTTTAAAATGAGTGGAAGGGGTTGAAATAAACTACCCCTATCATTCTTGTTAACAAAATTTAAAGAAAAATCTTATCAAACTGCAAAAAAATTAATTTGGATAGTTTAGTTTGTTTAGAAACTTTTTTACCTCTTGTGTTTTTTTGATAAAACTCACCGATTGGAAATTAAAAAATAAAATGTAAAGCATTACATGTCAGGATAAAAAACATTTTTAGATTAAGAATCTAGTGATAATAACGATAATAATAATCATCTAGATAATAACGTATTGCAGTAGAGTAATGTCAAATAAAATAATATTAGGAACATCCTAAAAAGTAACAGCGGCCGACTAGATTTTTTCCTAAAAAAATTACAGCAGCCCACCAGATTCTTTATCAGAAAATGTTTTTTGTCCTGGCATGTAATGCTTTACATTTTATTTTTTAATTTCAAAACGGTGAGTTTTATCAAAAAAATACAAGAGATAAAAAAGTTTCTAAACAAGCTAAACTATCCAAATTAATTTTTTTGTATGTGTTTGATAAGATTTTTCTTTAAATTTCGTTAACAAGAATGATAGGGGTAGTTTATTTCAACCCCTTCCACTCATTTTAAAAAAGTGAAAAAATTACCAGAAAGTGTGTTTTCGTAACAGTAATGCTTCCATAAAATTTTATTAGTCTATCTCTTTTCGTTTTCAAGATAAAATAAAACATTATTTTTCCGCCATCTTTGTACCGCGATATCGTTGACTTTGACCAACATGAGCAAACTATCGCTTTGAACGAAGTCGCAATGCATTTATTCGAAAACTTACCGATAGTTACACAAGTTTCATTAAAAAGTTCGTATCGAACGTGTATCAATCAAAATTTAATCTACGATGCGACACAAGGGACGATCCAAAGAGATTTGATTTAATTTAAAATATCAGAGATATTCAAAATTAAAATTAAAATTCAAAATTATCAGGTGCCCATATTAGTGGACGCCGTGGTAACCGTGCTTGTTGATTGTTTCCATTTTGACTTTGACAACTCAATTATTGATGTTCAATTTTGTGTTAAACGTTCAGTTTTAGCAAAAAGCAAAAAATAATATTAATATGGGTGATTCTGATTCTGAAAGTGTACCTTCAGATATTGAAGGCATTGCGCAAAACGTTGTCGATTCCCTACTTTCCGAAAAATCAAGACAAACGTACGAGCAAGCCTATGTAAAACTTGAAGATTGGTGTAAAGGGAAAGGAATCTAGAATAGTAGTAATGAAAAGGTTCTCCTGGCATATTTTCAACATCTTTCAAAACAGGAAGGCTTCATCACTTTGGGTATATTATTCCATGCTACGTTCAGTTATATCAGTGAGGAAAAATACAGATATTAGTAAGTATGTCCATTTAATTGCATTTCTAAAAAGAAAATCGGAAAGATTTCGGTCAAAAAAATCGAGAATTTTAAGAAAAGAAGACATAACTCGTTTTTTGTTGGAAGCCGATGATAAAACTTATTTCCTGACAAAAGTTTCATTGATATTGGGACTTACGGGAATCTGCCGGCGTATCGAGTTGACAAATCTGCAGCTGCAAAATGTTAAAGATGAAGAAATGTTAAGACAATGCATTCATGTCGTTATTCCATTTACGAAAACAAAGATATCACGAGATTTTTTATAACGAAAAGGAATGTTGAAGGAATTAAATATGGTAGAAATGGTGCGAAGATCCAAGAAAGCTTTCATAATAGCACTAGTGCTATTATGAAAGCCATAATGACATCCAAATGTCAATGTTAAATGTGTCATAATGACATTGTCGTAGATTAAAATATTTAAAAATAATACCATGTAAATAATAATTATTATTATTTGAGTTTTTACACTTTTATACGTAGGCGTAAAAGTGCTTTACTTTTTTGCATAGGCATTAAAATGACTTTTTTATATTGTCAATCACGTCGCAAAAGTTAATACTAGTTAATTAAGCTATCATTAATCAACTCACAATAAATGTAGTATATATTTATATTTTATTTTTTGATAATTGAGGTAAAACCTTACAATTCATACATTTAATGTTTTTTGTGGTGCCCGGTGGTGTATGTGCATGGTGGCGTAGAGATACAGCTCTCGTCTACCAATCTAAAGGTTGTAGGTTCGAATCCTACAGCCGGCATTTCATCAGCTAACTATTTTTATTAAAATAAAAATAGTTTAGGTACCTAGGTCGACTCAGCCTTAAATGAGTACTTGAGGTTCACAATCCTGAGGTAATAATAGGCGGTTGAAGCCTAGTACTAGCCACATTACCTTCCTTTTACCTTGTAAGCTGCACCTTGCTACTCCCAAAGCGTTAAACGCTATATACGGGAGCTATTATTATTATTATTTATATAATGTTTTTTACACCTATTTTTTTACTATTTTTGGAAATCCTGCAGGAAAAAATTCTTGAATATTGATAAAAAATATTTTTATTTTATAAATAAACGTTGTTACGCAGTACAAAAAGTACGACAATATCAAATTCACAAACTCTATCTTTTTGAAAATAAAATACAAACAATAAAACCTATATGTTATACCAAATACGAAAATCATTATATTGTTGCTATACGTACAGCTCAGTGGTTACAATGGGTATAAAATATTTTCAATTTTGTCGATATATAGCGGCGAAACGCTAGAACAAATCGAATATTTTAATAAACTTTTGTTTCCGATAATTCAACGTTTAAATTGTTTTGATAATTACATAAAAATAAATGCTTTTGTAAATAGGTTAAAGTTTAAAAGCATTTTATAATAAATTTATTTTCTAAATTGGGAATAAAAAATCAAAAGGAAGAGAAGAAATGTTGATTATTAAAAAATGTATATACCTCTGTGGCAGATTCATCTGAAAAAAAAACCTACAGAATAAAATAGTTATTTTTTGTAAACACTGCTGCTTAATCCAACGGAGACTAATCTAGCAGTGGTTTACTATTAAACAAATTTGCCAAACGGACAAAAAAATGCTTAACGTTTTGGAAAGTATATCTCTCCGTCGTCGGAAGCAAAAAAGAACACTAAGAACAAAGAAAAAAATATATTTAAAATATCTAAATGCAGCTATTCGAGAACATTTTAGTTTTTTTAACAGCTACGTCTACGAAAGCTGTTGACGTTCTGTTAAAATGACATTATGTCAAGTTAAACTTCAAAATTTACAATTACTACCTGATAACAATTACTTAATAAGGTAAAACCAAAAAGCTTCAAACTTTCTGTATGATTATTTTTAATTTTCACGTATGTTATGTTTATGTTCTTTAAAATCAAAGAAGCGATTGTCATACATTACTAACATCTACAGATCCATGAGTAGTATTACTAATATCTACAGATCCATAGATTGTATTAAAAAAGTGTAAAATCGCTTAATTTTGGGGCTTACTTAACCGGGTCTCACAATGCAAATTCACCTCAAATATCCATTTAGTTGGCCATTGGCAAGCACTCTCTCATTGTACATGCAAATAACAAAACAAACATTTTCTGATCTGGATAAAATTGATAGTTCAATAGTAAGTCTCACCCGGGGTACTCCCCCCCCTAGCCACTGACATCACTGACATTCTTATTCAATATATCCCATTCCATATCTCCAATCTAATTCAAATATTATTCGGATCTATTGGTTAAGAATCTTCAACAACTAGCTAGTGTCACCTGAAATAGTATAGGGGCTTCCCCGGACGCAAATCTGCCGCTAAACAGATTCGCATCCCAATCGAATAGGATAATTGGGGTACCTCACTACCCTCACTACCCCAACGCCGCATCGTGTCAATCGAGAAGACAAGGGAGACCTCAAACTCTCAAGACCAACCTCGAAGGCAAGACGCCACAAGAGGTTTTCTTCTCAATGGTCAAACGATTCGTTGCCTTACAGTCGACTTGCAACCAGGGAGGAATGGTCAAAAGACCCGTTGCCTTACAGTCAAACGACATTTACTTTTATTGTCAAAAGACTCGCAACCCCCAAATGTCAGCTCTGTGACAAAACACAACACAACAGCCGGCCGGCCCGTACACTACTGACCCGCCGCGCCGCCGCACAGTGCTTCGTCCCATGGACAAAAATCAAAAAATAAGTTAAAATTTACTAATATCTGAATATATCATTTTATACTTATAGCAATGATAGCAATGTTCAACCATCCTGTATATTATTTTTCATAAACAGCGTTTTTGTTAGCAAATATTTTCACTAAAAATAAATTTTGCGATCATTATCTCATCAGTGAAAAGAATAACATTCATAATAGTTCTGTATATTATGGAGTTAAACGGGTACGTACTTAATTGAAAGCCACTATGGATATTGTTAAACAAGGTATGTACTTTAAATTTATTTCTAAACAAGTTCGTGATTGTTTAGTTTTTTATTTATTTTTAAGATGATTCTTAAATGGGTATAAAAATTTTACGTTTTCAAACTTCAAAAAAACATTAAAAAAACATATCAAAACATATCGTATTTATTGAATATTTTTTTGTTGCCATTATTCATACACTTTAATTTTTTGTATAGTTCACCTGCGTCTGCTTGCGATGAACTTTATTTTTTATAATACTTTTCAGATGGAGTAGAAATTACAGTTGAGGGTTGGAACCTTTGGTGTTAAACAGCAAAATAAAAACACTAAATCACCACAATGCTAACATGGTTAGCATACACTTTTTAATTTTTTGTAAAAGTTCAAGTGTTTCTGCTTGTATTGTGAACTTTTAGTGTTTATAATACTTTTCAGATGGAGTAAGATTGATAAGCAATGCCGATCTGGCTAATACTTGGCTTGATCATAAGGACAAGAACTCAAAATTATTAGTATTTCAAAAAATATGTTCTTATTAGATATTGATGAACCTTCCAGTCAAATGAGACACCACTTGTGCCTGAAAAAGTCCACTATGTTGGAGCGAAACGTCGAATAAAAAAAGTGTCCATCTTTCAGTTTATTATAAAATCTCATACCCAAGAAAAGGAAAAAATAATATATGCATATGGTCTATTAAAGAGGTAACTATTAACATCCGAACCCCTCATACCGACAAAATGAACAGTAACAACGCGAAAAAGTAACATATTAGAAAATGATGTACAGAAATATCTTATATGTGAGGATACTTCATCTACCTGTGATTTAGATACTATAAATTTAGAAGATTCTGTCAGCAGTGATTCTCCTGAATCAGAGTAGTTACGATCTATGCATTTTGTTGTCCTAAAGTAAATTTATAGCATCTTAATTTTTTTTTTAATTAAATATAACATTAATGTTTCTTTTTCATAAAAGAAAAACATTTTTATCTTATATTAGGCTTATATTGTAGGAATCATGTTCTAATGTTATTTCAATTCTTTTTTATCACCGGAATTTATTTAATACTTACACCGTTTTCATACTATAACTTATTATTTGCTTAGATGGAACACAGCTCTAACATTATTATTATTTATAAGATTTTTTTTTCATAAACGTGGGACTAAGAACATCATCATTTAGTACAATGAGAGTACTCATCATTTGTGTCAAATAAACCTAGTTTGAATAAATTCAATAAAAGAGAGAACTGAACAATAAAAGAGAAGTTTTGGATTTTTGTCCTATAGAGCCATATGTTCGAAGCACTGTGCGCCGGCAAGCTAAGCCTCCTCTTACATCACAATTTTACCTGGTCACAAATATTTACATCGCTTGCCAATGAATCATACTATTTTTTCTAATCGACTTTCAAATAGAGTGTTTTACATTACTAGATAAATAAATAGAGAGTTTCCGAAGGAATGCATATTCTTTATTAGAATAGTGAATGAATAAAAGCATTATTATAACAAACTTATTTTCCAAGTTTTACAAAAGCCTCTTTTATTTTTCTTTTAGAGGCTATCGCTTCTTTCATTATAATTTTTCTTCTTCTTCTTCCTTCTTTATACTAGGCGAATCGCCTGTTTGGTTTCGTCGTCTCTACCGGTCAGACTAACAAGTTGTCGCTCCATCGTTTTCGTGGACGTCCTGAGCTTCTGCGACCTAGCGGTGATTTGTCGCGTGCAACTCTCACTATCCTTCTCTTGTCCATTCTGCTGATATGATCGTTCCATTCTTCCTTTCTGCTGAGTGCCCACTCATTTACATTTTCCACCTTGCACGCTCTTCTTATGCTTTCATTTCTCTTCCTGTCCAGAAGCGTCTTTCCAGCTATTCTGCGTAGTACTCTCATTTCGGTTGTTTCTAGTAGTTGTTTAGTTTTCGCTGTATCAGGTCGAGTTTCTGCAGTGTATGTCATTATTGGTCGTAGCGTTGCCTTGTAAATTCTCGCTTTAGTCTCCACCTCAATGTTTTTATTTCGCCATATTGTATCATTTAGGCATCCTGCTATTCTGGTTACCTTCGTTGTCCGTTCTCGCACCTCCGCTTCTACATCACCATATCCTGAGATTTCTATGCCTAGATACTTAAACTTCATCTCTTGCTGAATAACATTGCCCTCGACTTCCAGTTTGCATCTTAGTGGTACTTTTAATGTCGTCATGCATTTAGTTTTCTGAGTCGATATTATCATAATAAGTGATTTGGCAGTGCAATTAAATCGATGTAATAAGCGCTGTAGATCGTTCTCATTTTCAGCTACCAATACGGCGTCGTCGGCATAGTATAGAATAGTAAATTCCTGGTCGCCCATACTGTATCCCTTCAGTAAACGTACATTTCCTACTACTTCGTCCATAATGATATTGAAAAGAAGAGGGCTCAGGGAGTCACCTTGTCGGATACCACAGCCTGCATTTATTGGTTTGGTCAGGACCCCGTTAATTTTAGCTTGAATTTGGTTCGCTTCATATATGTTTTGTATGGTTTTAACGAGGTTGTGTGGGATTTGCCTATTGTAAAGAAGATGTACAACGTCTCTTAGCTGCACACGGTCGAACGCTTTTTCTAAATCAATAAAACACATATACGCTGGTTTGTTATATTCGATTGATTTTTCTGTTATCTGTCTTATGACAAAAACCACGTCTGTGCATGATCTGCCCGATCTGAAACCTTGCTGTTCATCTGCTAAGCATGTTAAGTCGTTAATTTTGGTTGTTATCACTTTTGTCGTAAGTTTTAGTGTGGTGCTTAGAAGATTTATGCCTCTATTGTTTGAGGGCAGCTTCCTATCTCCTGTTTTAAACGTCAAGATAGTGGTGCTGGTTCGCCATTCATCAGGTATCCTGTGTTGGTAAAGAATTTTTTGAATCAGGGATGTTAGCTGCTGTATGAGACTTTGGCCGCCATATTTAAGTAATTCGTTTGGGATATCATCTTGCCCCGGGCTCTTTTTATTCTTTAGCTTTCGAAGGGATGTAATTATATCGGCTGCTATTATAATTTTGGCGTTGTTAAAATTTATTCTGTACCCTGTGTCCCATAAATGCTCACAAATCTTAGATTTGTGAAAGTCGCCCTTTCTTAAATAATATTTATGTTCTTTAATTCGGACATTTAAGAAACATCTAAACCCTTAAATGTTCGAATTAAAGAACATATTTTTTGAATAGCTGTGATAATTGTTTTTTTTTTCTGGAAAAACTTGTCATGTTGCATCACGAATGTGTTTTACAGATTATCTCTTCTCTTTTGTTTAATCGACATTTCTGGCACGTAGATTTACCCTTTGTTTTCTTTTTGTTTATTTTTAAATCGTCTCTACGCGAACGATAATCAACTTAAAATATAGCCGTAGTTCTTCTTTGACAGCCATTCGTTATAATTGCACGCGATCGACTTGTCAGTCAGTCCAAGTTTCATTTTAACGATTCCTTTACTAGAAGTGAGCGAATTCTATTACGAGCTGTCCTTCAATTCGTTTCAAAATAAAGGAAAACTTGATTTAGTCATCATTATTCTGTAAAAAAATGTGAACAAAATATAATTATGATGTATTCCTATTAAAACTCTCCAAATTTTGGTACTTTTTATCAAAGAATATTATAGTCAGAATTATCTTTGATTTTATGTAAAAAATTGTGTGTTCACTGTGTGCGCATTAGGATTCAGAACCGGGAAATTCCGGTACCGAAAGTACCGGGAATTCCCGGTTCCTTTGAGACATCATCTTTGAATTCCCAGTTCTTTCGGTACTTTCGGGACTCGGTAATAATAATTAAAAACATATTTTTTGTTACGTGTGAAAGACTTTTGATACTCTCTAGCGGTCGAAATGAAACTCTTATAAATAAGTAGTAATATGCTATCTCTTACTGATCTTACTTCTGTAGTTATTTTGAAGTTTCTATAATTTTTATAGCAATTATTGAAGTTTAAATATGTTATTGTATTATTTAATATAATATTGCTGAATGTATAAGTTATATTTTGTTGTGTTATGTTTTTATAGGTATTTGCATCTTTAATTGAAAATCTACTTTTGAGCACCCATCCATCCCTTGCTTGTTAATTGACGAACTCCACAATCGTTGAACGAAAAATTTTATTATGTCTATGGAAACTCTAATTAATACTCCCAATTAGGGTTCAGATTTCTTTGGCCATCACAGAACCGGGCCGCGATTTTACTAAATATATACTATTACAGCATAAGACACGCCCCCAAATACGTCATTGTAAAATATAATCTAGCTCAGCACATTCCTCCAAAATCTAAACGTTTGCAGCACAACAACGTGGCTGAGTCACACAAATCGGTTGAAATGGAATAAATTGAATTTTAATAGATACTCTTTTAATTGGAGCTATATCTAATATCTACAAAATAAACCAGCGCAAAGCAACACACAGCAACATCTAATGAATTTTGGAATTAGGAAGATTAGACATGATATTAAGGGACAGGTTGGGTGTTTTCTTTTTCTGGAAGGGCGCCCACTTTGGGCGCCCTTTATCTTTCTTTTACTGCGTGCTGTAGGCTGGACTTTTATTAATTTTGTTTTTCGTTTGATACACTGCTTGCTAGCTAGGAACGAATCCAACTGACTACCTGTGTTAATTGCTCTTAGGCTTCCAACAAAATTTTTTATTAACTCTATATTACAACTCTCATGTTTTGTTAAATCTGCAATACGGCTAAACTCCCTTTTCAGACTTTCCACTACATTTTTATGTTCTTCGCTACCTAAAACAAAAAATATTAAGCAAGTAACAATATTATAACTTTTAAATTATCTTACAAGGTTTACTTTCAATATTTTCAACATCAGTTATAGAATCCGATTGGGTTTGATTACTTGGCGTTTAAAGTGGTATTGCATTCCCCAAATGCAACCGAAAAATTTTTTGATAGCATCTTGGTGAACATGCTAAGGGGCAACTTTGCTCCAATTTAACTATCTTCGTATCTATTACGGTTTCCGAGATACCAATGATCGTGCTTCGAATTTGTAGCACCCTGTATAATAATATAATTAAATTTTGATTTATTGTTTTGCGAAAAATATAGAAAAACTAGAATTTAACAGGTATTATAAATAACAAGTATTCTGTTTGTGTCAGAGATCTTTTATAAATGAAAATGACGGTTGCAAAAACGTCTACCGAAGATCTATAATCCCTATAGTAAAAACCGTCTCTCTCTCGAAACTTTGTCTTTGCCTTCCCTTGTTATCTTAATCGCGCACTTAGAGTAATTAGAGAGAAGGAATCTAGGAAAAATGAGAGAACATCGAGCACTGACAATTGACGAAAGGAGAAAGACCAATTAAGAACGCTATCTCTCACAAAATGTACAGTTTTCTCGGAATTCTCCGAATTCTAAACAATGATCTAGAAGCGTAAACGAATGACACCTAATGTTGTGAAAGATCTCCAGCGGATATTAGTTTTAATTTAACAGAAAATTCTCATTAAGGAGCTGTGAAGCTTTAAGTGTTTAGCTTTTTAGTTTCATTAGTTTATCTTATTTTCTCATGGCAAAACTTTAGTTTTAAATTCAAAAGTATTTAATTGATAATACAGACTTCTTCTTAAGGTGCCGTGCAGATTCCTGCGTAGGCGTTCATCTTTTTCTTCCTCGTCAGATGGTTCTGTTAACTGCCGCGACTTGGAGTGCTTGGAAGTCCTGTATGCCTGTCCAATGACGAATATTTCTCAGCCAGGATAGCTTCCTTTGTCCTATCCCCTTTTGCCCCCTCTATTTTACCCTGGAGAATCAGACGCTGAAAGTGATAGCGTTCTCCACGTAGTATGTGTCCCAAATAGGCTATTTTCCTCTTCTTGATGATTTCGAAGAGTTCACGTTGTTCCAGACCAGCTCTTCTGAGAATGTCTTCATTCCTAACACGGTCGACCCAGGGCACTCTTAAAATTCGTCGTAGGGTCCACATTTCGAAGGCTTCAATTCGGTTTATTGTTGCTACCTTCTATCTACCTCTTTTCTTTATCTAAGGCCGAAGTTCAAATTCGTATCTGTGAGAAATCTTCGCAGTCTCAGAAAAGTAGATCTTGCTTGTTCGATCCTGCATTTGATCTCCTGATCCGGATCCCACGTTTCGTTAACCATGCATCCCAACTATTTAAATTGTGTGACCTGCTTGATGACCTCTCCATTTAAGTAAATTCTGGGGTCCGGAATATTGTTTCTGCTAACAGCCATAAATTTAGTTTTTGTAGTATTTATGTTTAAACCCAGTCTTTGACTTTCACTGTTTTTAGAAGGATTTGGAGATCATTTGCATTGTCTGCCAATATCACTGTGTCATCCGCATATCGGATATTATTAATTGGAATGCCATTTATTTTCAAACCAATGAGACTATCGGAGATTGACTCAGTGAATGCTCTTTCCACATATAAATTGAACAACATTGGAGACAGAATACACCCTTGCCTTACCCCCTTTTTTATTTCAAAATCTTCTGTTACTCCTACGCTATGTATACGAATTTCAGCTTTTTGGTTCCAATACAAATTACTGATGAGCCTTATATCTTTTCCATCAAGTCCCAAGTTTCTGAGGTATGATACAAGGAGGTTATGTTTAACATTATCGAACGTCTTTTCATAGTCTATAAAGCACATGAAGACATCTTTTCTCTGATCTTGGCAATTCTGTACTAAAGTTTGAAGACTGAATATGGCTTCTCTAGTACCAAAGCCGTTCTTAAATCCAAATTGACTTTCTCCACTTACTTCCTCACATTTTTTGTAGAGTCTTGTATGCAGTACCCGTAAAAAGAGCTTAAGAAAGTGGCTCATTAGACTAATAAGACGATACTCTTTACACGAAGTTGCATTACTTGACTTGGGTAGCGTGATAAACGTAGAACGAAGCCAGTCTTCAGGGATGTGACCGGTATCATAGATGTTATTGAAAAGCTGTACTATAGCTGTAAGTTTTGTTCATTAATTAAGTGGAACGTTTCCGAATACATATCATCAGGCCCTGGAGTTTTGTCGTTTTTCATTAATCTAATCGCATGAATAATTTTACTTTCCAATATGCTTGGTCCTGATGGCATGGGAATCTCAGTTGCAGGGTTTTCTGATCTTTCGTCGTTGAAAAGATTAATGGTATAATTTCTCCAAGTTTGCAATAGTTTACAGACTAATCCGAGATAATTATTGAACTAATCCACAGAGTAAAAGAGATAGATATAAGGGTCGCTTTTATGCATGATAAATATAGGAGGTACCGAAAAAAGTTAAATACAAAAGTTATAGGATTTGTAAATATCTATTAGAGAGTAATACAATTAAGTATACAGGGTCGTTCATAAAGTCGTAGCACATCAAAAAAAGTTTCCTCTTTAGCCGACCATACCAACAGGTATGGTAGGCTATTAAGATTGGCAAAAAAAGTTTTTTTTTAATTTCACTCAAAATGAGTTATTTGAGATACGTTTTAAAAAATATTCAGAAATTATTATTTCAAGGAATTTATTACGAGTAGAAAAAACATTGTGCTGGATTAGTGTTGCACAAGAGTCTTGAAAAAGTCTTGCAAGAGCAAGACTCTTGCAAGAAATTCAATTCTTGAATTTCAAGACAAGACAAGACTTTAATAT
The DNA here is from genome assembly GCF_002938485.1 of Sitophilus oryzae. Taxonomy (NCBI): domain Eukaryota; kingdom Metazoa; phylum Arthropoda; class Insecta; order Coleoptera; family Curculionidae; genus Sitophilus; species Sitophilus oryzae. The sequence goes on from NW_022146501.1 coordinate 555,456, forward strand.
GCAAGAAATTTCAAGAGTTTTGCAAGATTTCTTGAAAGTTAGAAATGATACATTTTTTTAAGTGATAATTAGGTCTTTGCGCAAGTTATGCCGGGTTTATACAACATTTACATAATTAATTTCATAATCACAATCATAGTCATAATCACAAAAGTTAAACTGTCCACTTCTTATAAATCTGTTGACATCTACCATAAACTTAGCCTTTAATTATGTTACCGAACTTCACTGATATAACAATTATGATTATGAAAATGTTCTATAAACGCACATTAAAATTGCGTTGTGATTATGACGATGATTAAGGCTGTGATTATGATTACGACTTATGCAAATGTTGTATAAACCCGGCACTGACCAGTGTTTTGGTATTATACACAAAATTATATTGGTATAATGGTATTATAAAAAAATAACAGTAGTTGAAACTAATGGTGGGTTCGTGGAGCACGCTATTTGCGCTATTTGGTACGACTTTTCATGTATGAAATTGCTCCGCGAACAAAAAGTGGTATCAAATAGCGCAAATAGTACACTCTAACATGACCTTTCCGTACACCCTGTTTCCAAACTTTTCCAACCAATCTTCCATAATAAAAAAATAAAATAAATACCATAAAAAATAAAAGTAACAAAGGGGTAACCAAAATAGGACATAATAAACTAACAAGAATTAACAACTAGAACTAAAAAATGAACTTATGGAAATTCATCCATCCAGGAATTCAAACAAAGTTTCTGTGTTTCCTTATTACCAGTGCTGATTTCGAAAAGAGCCTTTCTACTGGAACAGAAGTAGCAGGTGTACAAAAAAAATCTAAATAATAACCCAAAACGGTTTTGGGTTTCGGCAAAACCCATAAATCGAACTTAACCTTACTTATTCTTATATTCTTATTCAGCTTTTATTTGGTAATGGCTCCTGTTTCATCAAACGGGCGATTTTTTTGCGATTCAAAAACGATTTTTTTGCTAAAATTAGCATCGTTGTTGTTCATTTTTGGTATTACATTTAGTATACGACGCTTTCTAAGAAATAAAATATAGAAATATTATTACCTTTCTGTTAGAATGTAAAATTTCAAAAGACAAGAAATTGCAAGAATCTTGCAAGACAAGGCAAGACTTTACCATTCAAGAAATCTGCAAGACAAGACTTTGAAAATTTCTTGTCTTGAATTTCAAGACAAGACCAGAAATTGATTTTCAAGACAAGAATTCTTGTCTTGTGCAACACTATGCTGGATTGGTGTTGGTTTCTATGTAATTTGACAAATAAATAAAGCTGTCTCTTTAGTTGTCAGTTTTGAGTCAATATTTTTTAATTCTCTTTCGTGTCGATTGCTGATTGAATTGGAACCAGAAATGGCTCAAAACGAAATAAGTAAACTACCAACAGATATTCAGGCTGAGGCGACAAACGCCATATCCAAACTATTTCTTTTCTACTACTATTTAAATCCCGAATAACTTATGAAAAGGAATACAAAAATTTTCAAAAATAGAAGCAATTAGAAAACGTTCGAGAAGAAATAATTTTTTTAACCTATCCTCGCTGTTAAAGTATAATTTAGTCCACCTTTGCGGTTAAAGCACTATTTTATCTACTATTTTTGATAGATATAAGGCAATTTTAACAGTTGCTATGGAAAAAAATAACCAACTCTATTATTTCTTTTAGCTAATTCCCTTGAGAGACCTACACAAGCATGTCCTCTTATTGGCAAATTCGATATCAGCAAACTGCTTCGAATAGAAAACAATGCTTATTCCAAGCATAATCAGCAAAGCGAAGATGATCCGTACTATGATAAACGCTACAAACTGAAGAACATTGTGCAACCGTTCTCTGAAGAAGGACCGGCATTTCGAAGAGTGAAAAGAGTGGACTCGAACAGCAACTGCGATAGTCAGGCTTTTACTGGTCTGGTAGTAGGTTGTAATAAGTTGGATACCATGGAGTTTGATGCGGATTGTTCTACGCCAGATATTATTACAGGTTAGTTTCATTTTAACCACAAATTAACAACGGGTAATAGATATTTACGATACAAGTGAGTTATAGTCTGTGAAACGAATAACTTTGAATTTGACAGTTCCCGCGGGCTTTTCTAGTGTTAATTTTATTAGGTTAGCGTGGTTGCGGCTAAGTATGACGCAATGCCGTCTCCAAATAGAACAGTACACAGAGCGAGATTAATGAAAAGGAACTCATAACATACACACACCGGAAAAGTCTAGGGATATTACAATTTTATCCAGCCATCGTCAGTAATTTTATTATTTGCATTTCTCATATAATAAAATTAAAATAAACAAATAGTTTACAGGACGTATTGGAAATAAAAATGCGAAATTTACCGAATTTTTCAAATTTACCTTGATTTTTATTGAACTCAAAAAAATACACACATTTTTTTTTTATTCTAAACTGTGAATTAAAAAAAAAGATAAAACCATTTTTACTTAATAAAGGGTATGGTCTCCTCTACTGTTCATTACAGCCCTATATCGTCTCTCCATGCTCCTGATCAGGTTGTCGATCTCTTCTTGAGGTACAGCCTGCCACGCTGCATTCACGGCCCGAACCAGATCCCTATGAGTTTCACGAGGCATACCCATTCTCAAAATTCTTCTTTGGACCGCGTCCCATACATGCTCGATGGGGTTCAGGTCAGGAGATTGTGCCGGCCAGGGTAAGATGTTTAATTGATGAGCATTGATAAACTCACTTACCACTCTGGCTGTATGAGGCCGTGCATTGTCATGCATGAGAATGAAGTTTCTCCCAAAATCATTGGCATATAGTAACACGACAGGCTCAAGAATTAAATCACGATATGTGATTCCTGTTGAAACCCTTCAAGAAAAACGAGAGATCGGTTTTTCGGCCTAACTGGACTCCTCCCCAGACCATAACTGTTCCACCTTGATAAGGGTGCACTTCCTGAACATGATCCAACCGAATAAGATTTCCCGGTTCTCTCCATACCCTAAGCCTTCTCGAATCCCGATGAATTCCAAAGCGTGACTCATCCGTGAAGAGAACATTGGCCCATTGTTCATTCGACCACTGAACATGATCTTGAGCCCACAAACATCGTACCTCTCGATTTCGTCTCGTTAAGGGTTGAGCTCTCCAGGGGCGTCTGCTTCTTAAGCTGACCTCCCTTAATCTATTGCGAGCAGTGTCAGGACTAACGGTTACATTATGTGTTTCCTGGAGAATTAAAGTAAGCTCTGGTGCTGTAAGAGTCGGTCGGCGTCGAGCATTTAATTGTAAAAAATGATCTTTCACCACCACTTTCACGGTAGCGTGCACTTAATCGCACTTTGCGTTGTATTTAATGCTCTAGCTACGTCGATTTGGCGCATTCCAGCTTCGTGCATACCCATGGCTCTTAGCATTTCGTCTCTGTTAAGATGTCTACGCTTGATAATGTTGTTTAATACTAAACAGAGTTATTTGAATGAATTCTGGTCAGTTATCATAAGAACATAGCCAGTACAGATTAAATTCGAACAACTGATGCTAGGTGCTTTTTATATATTCAACACTTCTGCAAATATCCCAAATTTAGAAATAACTAGTGTGACTACTTTGTTTCAATCGAAGTAGAAAGAATCGGCCTACAAATATGTGGTTGTTTATTCAAAACATTTATTTTTAACTTTAATAAAATGATATCCCTATATTTTTCCGGTGTGTGTATTTTTCCTATTTAGTGCAAAATGTTTTACAAATTATTTTTTCTCTCTTTGGTAATCATCTAAACAAGGAGTGCGGTATTGAAAATGCGTGAGTTAAGAAGTTCTTAACTCACTCAAAATGCGTGAGTTAAGAGCTTCTTAACTCACTGACGGTAGATAAAATCCTTTTTGAAACTGCCAAACACTACAAATTGATTTACTGCATTTGTAAAAGAACTAACTGCTGCTCTATTTAAATAATGTAAGTAAAGTTCGCAGCCAAAAGAGAAGTTTTCCGTTATATTATACGTTTCCGTAAATTCTTTAAAGAGCGGCAGACCAACCAGCGATTCTCAATAACTTTCTTTCGGTTAGAACAGTGGAAATAGCTGCAACGGACGCCTTGCTCTCGCAAACTCCTTCAATTTTTCTTTATTTAGCAACGTCGATCGAATGAAATATTAATATTTCCGATGGAAAGATGTTGTCGGGTTCTCCTTTGGTGGAGAGCCTCGTTTGGGAAATGGGAAAAATGAATATTTAACAGTTGGATCGAGTTCGGAAAACAAAACTTATACAAAGTAACTCCTAAAATAATTATAGTTATCGTATTTTAATAAATGAGATGGCCTAATGTTTCAAAGCATAGGAATTTCGACATATTTTTATTTCGTTAGTAGCTGCAGAATATGTCAATAATTTGTATTGATACTATCTCTGGAGTCTGCCGATTTTTGGCTATGAATTATTATTAGACATTATCATCATCATATTATGAATCTTATCGTACTAACATATAACCAGCTCTAAGGTAACTTACACTTTCGTCCTACCAAACGAAGATCTTTCAGTAATTGTAAAGCACTCTGCATTTGCTATATAGTTTAGTAGCAACAAATACATTAGCACTCGTATTATACAGGGTGTACTCCGAAAACTCCAGCAGAATATTCTGCACATAAAAATAAGTAAAAAGTTCGTATAAATTTATGTCCTGAAATGCTTCGTTTAAGAGATACAGGGTGAAGAAGTTTCATATCTATTACGTTTTTTTCCAAATAATTTCTGAAATAACGTCAATATTTTGATGAAAATTGGTATATGGTAGTTTTTTGACATGTTAAATTTGATTTTGATGTCAATATGACTCCTACTTGTAGGGGGCGCCACCTACATATGTTTTAACGTGGCTAAAGTCATATTCAAGACCTGACTGTTTTGACAGTTCTACCGAAGTGGTCCAGAATTAGTAGTCGTAAACAAACCAATTGTTTTCATTAGTTTCGCAACAAATGTGTGTTTTTTACGCGTTTCTATGCTAATAAAATTATACTAAATAATTTTGAGTGAATAGTGAACTATCTAGATCCGATTCATAACATCGTACCCGCGAAAAAAACCATACTTTCGGTAAAAATTATAGTGTGTGTCCGGACTAGGAAACAGTTGGGGAATTTATATAAAAACATAATTTTTAGGTTTAACACTATACACTAACGCTATTAGTGTTAGTGTATAGTGTTAAACCAACGTAAGTGACGTGTATTTCTATGTAAAACAGTTTTCGTTTCTTTATTTTTACTTTGTGAAATAAAAAATTCCGCGACATTGTTCTGTGTCTGTGCCTTGTAGCAGCAATTATAATAAGTCCTCAGGATCTGTCTACATTCTCTTTCCCAACAATATTAACTGTAACTAGGTCACGTCCAAAACCTACAGAACTTGCTGTGCCTACAATTTTTCCAAATCAACCCTCTTATGAACCCTCTGTGCATGTTCCCATAAAGAGAAAACGTCCCGATGAAAGAAAACAAGATTTGGAAATTCAGGATGAAATAAATATTGAAAAGTATTATTATTATTATGAAATGGCAAATATATTTTAAAGAAATTAAATGAATTTGTACTTTATTTCAGTATTTTATATAAAAAAAATGATATCATTATCTTTTTATTTACGATTTATGGAGATGGTTACTTGATGAACATCGAACTACAAATTACTTAATCTTAATAGTTAGTTCTATCTGATATCCACATTTTTTAAATATGTTACGCAAATTTTTACAATTATTTTTAATTAAACTTTAAAATGTATTCTGCCGTTATCATATACAATACATTTTCTTAACTTGTCGATAAACGTATAGTTTTCAAATTTTTTAATATTTGGAAACTTTTTATCACAGGTATATTATCACTAGTTGCTAAATACTCGCTAACGCAATTTTAGGACACGCTTTTTATTATCTAGATTTAATTTTTTCATCTTATGCTGTAGTTTATGTCATATTAATATTCGTGCTTTAGATCTAAATTTTAATGCTATTCAGTTACTTTAACGCGATAAAAAGTTAATGTTATTTTTTAATACCTTTCTGTATAATATTTTTCATATTTATATCTGGCAAAACTATCAATAAATACTATTATTTATGCAAAACCTATATGCAGTACCATATGGCACAATACAAAAGCCGGACTAGTACGGTGACGTCACAAATCGATGTCTCTGGCCTGTCTGCCATGTTGGTCATGGTTTTAACAGTTTTAAAGAGTTATAACATTTCGTCCGTACCTGAATAAACGTTCTCAAGACATTTAGAATGGAAATGATCAATACATGTCATTATTGCCAAAAAATATACTTGTTGAGTAGATAGTTATTTGACTGAAATGATAAATTTGGGAACTTTTTATTTTATATATAAAAACATTTCAAATTTATGTTCTCACTCTAATAACTATTTAAAGAAGGATCCGTTCTTCTCAAAGACACCTGGTTTAAATTTTAAAAAAAGTCTCAAGGTCTCGCGTTCTCAACGTTTATATTAATCTGAACAGTGACACGTGTTTCGCTCATAAAAGCATCATCAAGCACACGTTCACATTTTACACATTAAAAGAAAAAACAACAAATACTCAGTGTGTGGATTGAATTTAATTATATTTTGTCTGATGCAAAACACTGTTTAGATTAATATAAACGTTGAGACCGATACTTTTTCCTCTTCTTTTTAATCATTATTTAGTCAACATATTTAATTTATGTCAATGATGACAGGTATGGATAATTTCGATTCCAAATATCTCGAGAAACATTACTCGTAGAGATTTTTACCAAGAGACCTTTTTTTACGTAAAAAGTCACGAGAATGTATATTTTTACTCAGTAGTTTTATATAGGTACGGACGAAAAGTTATTACTCTGCAAACTAGTTAAAATATATGTAGATGGCGCCCTCTAGATGTAGGAGTCATATTGACATCAAAATCAAATTTCCCATGTCAAAAAACTCCCAGATACCAATTTTCATCCAAATATTGACGTTACTTCAAAACTTATTTGGAAAAAATCAAAATAAAAATGAAACTTCTACACCCTGTATCTCCGAAACTAAACATTTTAGGTTATACATTTATGCGAACTTTTTTATTTATTTCTAACTGCAGAATATATGCTGTCGAAGTTCTCGAAATACAGTTCGCACCACCCTGTATATCCTTTTCGGCTCATCCAATTTCAAACCTGACTTTTTTGGTATAAGAAGTATTTCCATTAAGAAACAAACAACCACATTTCAGATGGCTTTATACCCCAAAAGCTCCATCCTTATAATTTTAAAAACAATGTAAGGTACATGTTTCTAATTTAGTCTACACTATCTATTATAGAGCTTGTGTAATCACAATCAATCAATCATCTTTTTTATGTTTAAATAATAGTATGCCACCTTAAAACATGATCATTATACTACATCAAGTAAATTTGTTTCAAACATTCATCATCATTTAGCTTATTCCGTCCACTGCTAAACAAAAGCCTCCTTCAACTCTAGCCATTTCATTCTATTTTGTGCAACTTGAATCCAGTTTTCAGTCACTCTCTTAATATTATCTGTCCATTGACTAGGAGGTCGTTCTCTGCTTCTATAGGCCTCGTATCTTGGTCTCCATTCCACAAGTCTATTTGTCCACCGTCCATCTGTTATCCCAGCTACATGTCTTGCCCAATTCCATTTAATAGGAAAAACAGACATCACCACATCTCTTACTCCTGTTTGATTTCCTATTGTATGATTGGGTATTTTATCTCTAAGTGTAACTCCCAACATGGGCCTTTCCATTTTCCGTTGCACCACTTGTATTCTATGTATGTTTTTTTTGTCAAAGCAAGCGTTTCAGCTCCATACGTGAGGACAGGCAAGACACACTGGTTAAAGACCTTTCTTTTTAAACATATTAGAAGATCATCATCATCATCATCATCATGTAGCCATCGTTGTCCACTGCTGAACGTAGGCCTCCTCCATATTTCTCCATGTCTCTCGATTTTGGGCCATCATCATCCAATTTCCAGCAATCCTCTTTACATCATCGGTCCAGCGTGGTGGTCTGCCTCTGCTATGTTTATCTGCTCGAGGTCGTCATTCTAACAATCTTCTATTCCACCTGTTTTTAGATGTTCTCGCCACGTGACCTGCCCATCTCCATTTCATTCAGGTTACGTGTTCCACATGCTAATGCTTTAATTTGGTTTTTGTCTGATAGTGTTATTAGGAATTTTGTCTCTTTTATTTTATTCCTAGCATGGCTCTCTGGGCTACTCTTAAATTTTCTGTTGACTTTTTCGTTAATGTTAGTGTTTCCGCTCCATATGTAATTACCGGCAAGACGCATTGTTCATAAACTTTTCCTCTTCAAGCATATGGGTATATCACTTTTAAAGGTCCCCCGCAGTTTGCCAAAAGCAGCCCAACTCAAACCTATTCTGCGCTGTATCTCGTGTGTTTTGTTGTTCTTTTCGATTTGTATTTCGTGCCGAGATATTTGTATATATGTGTTTCTTTTATGTCAGCGTCACCTATTCTGATGTTCTGTGTCAGCACTAAGTTTGTCATTATTTGCGTTTTACTCGTATTTATCCAGAGACCGACTTTTAATGAGGTCTGCACTAATTCTTCGAGCATCTGCTTTGAATCTCCGATGTTATATGAGACAAGGACGATGTCATCTGCAAATCTGAGATGTGTCAACCTTTCACCATCAATATTTATGCCCCTATTCTCCCAAGAGAGTGATTTCATTGCGTATTCAAGGACAGCTGTAAAAAGTTTAGACGAAATAGTATCCCCTTGTCGAACTCCTCTGCCTACCTCAATTTTATCTGTTGTTCCGTGAAGTTTTACAGTTGGGGTGGCATTACTATATATGTATTCTATAAGCCTTGTAAGCCTATAATCTACTCTTCCCTGCTCCAATGCTGCTAATATTGATGTTAATTCTACTGTCAAATGCTTTCTGGAAATCAACGAACACCAATGCGAGGGGCCTGTTGTATTCCACAGATCAGGACTTTAATTACTTGGAGATGATCGTTTGTTCCATAACCTTTCCTAAAGCCTACCTGTTCTCTTGGTTGATAGAAATCTAGTTTACGTTCTAGACGTTTGGCAATGATTTTGTTAAACAGCTTATACAAGTGACAAAGAAGGCTTATCGGTCTATAATTTTCAAGCTCGGTAATATCGCCCTTTTTATGGAGAAGTACCGTTATGGCGTTGTTCCATTGAGACGGGATTATTCCTTTTTCAAGGCATAGATTAAATAAGTCTTTAATCCATTTTAATAGTGTTCCTCCTCCGAGTTTTACAGCCTCAATCACTTTGCCGTCCTCGCCCGGGGCTTTGTTATTTTTCATTTCTTTTGGAGAGTTTCTGATTTCTTCTGTAGTTATTTCCGGTATATCCTCTGATCCCTGATTAACTATCTTGTTGCACAGACGTTGTTGACTGTTGTATGTTTGTTGGTGATTACTTGTGTATAGTTCAGTGTAAAAGTTTTCTGTTATTTTCAACAACCTTTCTCTATTTGTTGTTACGACCCCTTGGCTGTCTTTTAGTTTAAAGATCTCTCTCCTTCCATTTGATAGTTTCCCCCGCAACACCTTCATCCTTTTATTCTCTTCTATAGTTCGCCTTATATTATCTGTATTAAATTTTCTTACGTCCTTTCTGATTTCTTTAGATATTGTTTTGTTCAATTGTCTCAGGTCTTCAGAGTTTCTGTTATTTTGTTTTAACATTTCTTTTCGCAAAGATATCATATTCTTTGTAGTTTGCCGAATGCCCTCCACGACAAACCTATTCTTTGTAGAATTTCGTGTGACTGATTATCCATTCTAATACAGATCTCATATGTCCTAAGTACTTATATACATGCACTTGTTCCCAAAAGTTCAAACATTCACAATACGAGAAATTAATGTATTGCATTTATAAAAGAAAGAAATTCCCGTCTATTTAAATAATGTAAGTAAAGGTTCGAGCGAGAGAAGAAGTTTTCCGTTACAGAATACGTTTCCGGTAAATTCTTTAAAGGGCGTCAGACCGACCACCATTCTAAATAACTTTCTTTCGTTTAAAACAGTGGAAATAGCGGCAACGGCCAGCCCAGTCTCGCAAACTCCTTCGTTCCTTCTTTATTTAGCGATGTCGAACAGATGAAATATTAATATTTCCGATGGAAAGATGTTGTCGGGTTCTCTTTTGGTGGAGAGTCTCGTTTGGGAAATGGGAAAAATGAATATTTAACAGGACGGATCGAGTTCGGAAAACAAAACTTATACAAAGGAACTCTTAATATAGTTATAGCCTTCGTGTTGTAGTAATTGAGAAGACCAGTCAGTGTATTTAAATGCATCGGAAATTCGACTAGATAAAAATAATTTTGTGTCGCCTATTAACTGCAGTTTTTCTATACCTATAAATATCCATGAGAAACATAAAAAAAATAAGTTAAATATGCAGATCCTTCAAATACATTTTAAAGTACTCATAGGATCGTTTCCTACGAAACCGAAAAGCTTCCACTCCGACTGCGAAACTTTCTTCCGACTTTTTAAGTCGTCTTTTGACAAATACAATGCCCATTTGTCCATTTAACCCCTTCGGATTTTGCTCTAAGTGGCTTTTTTAACGCCCTCCGCGATAAAACGTTCCGCAGACTCGAAGCTTTTCGCTCCTTTCCAACTTTTCGACGTAATGACGCGCGATTTTTGTCTCGGCGCACAGGAAATAATCTGGACGACGTTAAAATATTGCAAAGTTCGGGGATATTTCAGCGAAGAGAAGACGGAGATCCGTTAAGTTTTATTCGTTTTCCTCTGAATTCTCCGTCTCCAAATCTAAATCTTTGTCGCAACAACGAAATACGAATTTAGAGAATTACGTATGTAATGATTATAATCTCTGGAAATACGATACATTAAGATGTTGTATTTTGTATAATGGTTTAAAGATATTTAATATATCAAGTATAATTATCATATATATTCTAATATTATATTTATATTTAAATAAACACACACATATACAAATGCATACATACAAGATGGCTCCGTTTTCCGAAAAAGCTCTGTATCAGGATTCCTATTTCAGATTTTCACTCCAAACCTTTTACAAAATATATGTTTAATGGTAGTTCACATTTCAAAAATATTTTTATAGATATACAGGGTGAGTCAAATATATATCATTTATTTATTCGAGTATGGTGAATTTGCTATAAAATTCTGATTCCAAAAATACCTTAATACCATAGAGTATATTAAATGGTCTTTGAATTATGACCACGAGGACGTCAATATAGTCGTCCAGGAACCTTCGTATGAGAACTTCTAATCGAGACAATGGACTTATTGTAAGTTTATCGCTAAGAAACCGCCGTTTGCCTGCTTTTCAAATTGATAATGAATTGCATTTAAGAACCGTACATATTAACTAACGGACTATAAGAAGAATACTAAATGAAGCAATTCTTATGTCAAGAAGGCCTGCTTCGGGGTCAGAACTTACTAGATGTGTTGACTAGGCCCAAAAGCAAAGGCATGGTCTTAATGTAAAAATTAGGAAAAATGTTAGTGCCTTCTTTAAAACCGAATATTTGCAACAAAAATAAAGCTAATGAGATGAACCAGAAAACAGAAACAAAATCGAGAAAGGATGTATCTAGATGACAAAATAATTTTTAAATTTGTTGCTGTTCTAACATATTTCACAGGGTGTTTTAAACTTTCATCAAAAATATCAACATTTTGTTTTCCCTCTTATAATTAACAGATGGGGAGTTTCATTTTTAATTTAGAAGAAGATACTAAGAAGTCAAATAATTTGGCAACACACTGCTTAAAAAATCATCAAAATTGGCCCATTAAAATAAAATATATTAACCTTTAAAATACATCAAAGTTTTAAGGTGCCCATTTTTCGTGCCGAAACAAACTTTAATTTTTTACTAGAATTCAAAAATCAATTAATATATAGGGTGTTCCATTACAAAAAATATAACTTTGATGTATAAATTTTTTTGGGGACACCCTGTTCAACTCATAATTTTAGAAAATACTTTAAATTGACTTACATAAGCTCAAAAAATTTCACTTCAATACAAACTTTTGTTCTTCTTGCAAAAACCGCGTCGCATATGACGCGCCACCCTGTATAATTCGATTTCAATCAAAATTTCAATGATTAGAATATAAGCAGAATAGGTGCATAATATGCATTAGATTTATTTATTTCAGTAAATTTACTTAGAAAAAGAATTAAAAAATCGAAATATTATGAAGGAAATAATTAAGAATTTACTAAAATTACTAAAATAAAAAATTAAAAGCAACGAAAAAAATTGGGTAAACATTTTAGTATTTTATCTATGAAACACAATACAGAAGGTTTCACAATAATACATTCCCAGTAATTGAATTCCGAGGTAAAAGTCTCTGGGTACTCCACTATTACTGATATTTAAAAAAAATATAGTATAGAATGTAGAAAGTAGAATGTTCAGAGAGGTTAGGGAGGGATTAATCACTGCGACCTTACAGATCTATTGTGTGTTCCCCTTTCTTCAGTTATAACGAGTTATAACTCATCATACAATCTGAGGGCTTTAACAAAAGTCAGTATCTGAGACTGCTCCACAGAGGCGAGCTCTCCTTCTTCGACATCAGCCGTTCCAAAGTTCATGGCACGAACGGTCGTCGTCGGCGCACTCAGTGAAGGTGTTCTGGTGTTTCCCTATTTTCCCCCAATACTGGACTACTCCGTCTAACCACGTAGTTGTAGGTCTTCCTCTTTTCCTTCTTCTTTGGGGACGATACTCCATTGCCCTTTTTGGCCATCTTTCCCCTCCCATTCTTTTTACGTGCCCATACCATAGTAGCTGTCTCGATTCGATGTTGTCGGTGCTGGTATATATTCACCTTGTTCTTTGCCTGATCTCCTCATTTCTAATGTGTTCCATCCTTGATATGCGACATGCTCTTCTGAGAAAGTCCATCTCCACTGACTCGACCATCCTTCTTTCTTTTGCTGTAAATTGCCAGCATTCGGCACCGTATGTTAAAATTGGATCTACGATTGCTTTGTAAATCCTTATCTTTGTTTGGATGGATGTTTTATTTGACCACAGGAGAGGGTTTAAAAGACCGATTACTTTCTTACCTTGTTGAACTCTACTATGTATATCTTTCTTGGAGTTCTCTTCTTCAGATATAATACTTCCTAAATATTTATATTCGCTACATCTTTTAATTTCATGTATGTGTAGTTTAGGATCTTCAGTTTGTTCTTCTCCTACTTTCAGGTATTCGGTTTTTGTGAGGTTGATATTGAGTCCCCATCTGTCGTATTCTTCATCAAGTTTCCTCAACATATAGTCGGCATCCTCCTCACAACCTGCAACAATAACTTGGTCGTCTGCAAAGAACAAGGTCGATAGACAGTGGTTGTCAATCTCTATTCCCATAGCTCTACTCTTCCTTCTCCAGTTTTTCAATGCCTCCTGTATATATATTTTAAATAAGGTAGGTGATAAACTGCACCCCTGTCTAAGTCCTTTAGATGTCAGGAAGGATTCCGATAGGAACTTCCCCTGTCTGATCATACTTTTTGAATTTTTGTACATATTCCAGATTGCATTAATATATGTTTTACTCACATTTGCCTCAACCAAGATTTCAAATAATTTCTTCAAAGGCACCGTGTCATAGGCTTTCTCTAAATCTATAAATACCAGATGCGTGTCCAAATTTCGAGCTCTCCTTTTTTCAATTATTTGTTGTAACACAAATATGTTGTCTGTACAAGAACGCCCAGCGCGGAAACCACCTTGTTCTTCTATTTCTTCAAAGCTCTCTTCTACTCTCTCTTTTAATATCCTGCCATACAACCTTCCCATTGAGCTTGTCAAACTAATGCCTCTGTAGTTGCTACATCTTTTTTTGACTCCTTTCTTAAAGATAGAGCTGATGTACGCCAGGTTCCAGTCTTCAGGAATGTTTTCATTTTTTATCAGGCATCTGTTGAAGATATCAGCTAGTATTTCCAATAATATATCGGGTCCCTGCTTTATTAGCTCAATGAAAATGTTTCCCGGCCCCGCAGCTTTTCCATTTTTTGAATTCTTCAATGCTTTCTTTATCTCGTTAAATCAATCAAGGACTCTCTTTGATTTTTCTCGGTCGTAAGTTCCAAGGAACTTTTTCGAGTGTCTGAAACCGTTGGAGGACACCCATTCCAGTTTAGGGATGGAGTCTACCAGGTTCTTCAGTTCCGCTTTTAGTTGGTTTCCGCTTGGAAAGCAGAACGCTTCTGGTTCAGTTAGTGGAGTGTTCGCTCCTTTTCTAGCTAGATCATTTGCTTTTTCATCGCTTTCTATTTTCTATCCCTTGGTGTGCGGGCACCCTGACTTTGTTTTCTTTGATTTCTGTTTCCTCTGAAAAAAGATTTTTACCATATTTGAGGATTTTCACAACTATAATTTGTTTTTGGCTATATCCTACAAAAAAAATCTACCCTAAGCACCAAAAAATAAGTTTTTTTTCCTTATGTTTAAGGTAATTATTTAAAATTAAGTTAAAAGTTAAAGGTTTCGTCTCTGCTTCAATAATTTACATATTACAGCATATAAATTTTCGTAAGCAATTCAACTTGTTTGTCCTTGTTTAAATCCTACTTCCGCAAAGCCACCCCGCATCTATCTGTTTAAACAGAAGTTCAGGAAATGTATTAGATAGAAGGTCTAATTGAACTCGAAGTTCATTAATATCTAGAAATCCCGAATAAGTTGAAGAAGCACTAAATACTAATTAGCAGTAATGAAGTGATCTTTGGTTTTCTCATACAAGGCTAATTAGCAGTCTTAGTGGAGGCATATAAGCTTCAATCCGAAGATTAATCTTAAAAGCTTTCATATTCGCGAAATTATAGCCATATTCAAAATATCCTTTATAGCATAATCCGTAGTATTTACTCCTTTAAGTATTGTATCAGTGATTTATAAAATAATATATTCAGTTTAACAAATTTCTGTAACCAAATATAACTATGCTATAGTAATAGTTTCACTGTATTATTTTCAAAATGTAGTTTCTCTAATTTTTTTTTCATTTTCATTTTTAGCATTTTGCATGCTTATGTACAGCATTCACTATACAGGGTGCTACAAATTCGGGGTACGAGCATTGGTATCTCTTTCTCTCTCTTTTAAATTATTTAATCTAATTATATTCATCGCAACAATATTGATCAGCGCTAATTAATATTGAATAAAGAAAATTGAGCCAATTGAAAGATTAAAATAAATAATATCCAGGTCAGCAATTTTAAGATATTATTTTTAACTGTTTTTATTATAAAGTTGAAATCTCAGTGTACAATCTAATAATATGCATAATATTAATAGTATTTATTATAAATAAATTAACTTCTGCAAACTAGTTTCTAGTACTCTACATGTTAGAAAAGAATTACCACCCTCCCTAATGCAGAAATTTATTTTTCGTTCAATCTTATTTATAGCTCTTTGAAAATATCTTCTTCATATACTTTCTAATGCATTTTGTACTCTTTGTTGTAAATGTTGAGGTGTATTGATTTCCTTTTTACAAATGACTCAAATGTTAATTGTTAAATGTTCAAATGACTCAATTTTTCAAATGAAATCTATACATTTCAACATTTACAATTAATAGTAAATGTTGAAATGTATTGATTTTATTTATACAGTGTTGTTCACCACATACGACACGGAGTATTGTGGCTAAACGATGATATTTTTACAAATTGTAAGTTTGGGGTTCGTTGAAGGACTATTAGAGCTACAATTTAAAAATATTTTTACAAGATACAGAGTGTCCCAAATGAATAAAAAATATCAAAGTTGTATTTTTTTAAACGGAACACCCTGTATATTATTGCATTTTTAGTTTCTACGATTAAAATAAAGGTAAATTTGATTAAGGTTTATTATACTTAAACCTTACCGTTTTTGAAATATTTTCAATTTTGTAAAATTGCAGTAAAAATTTTAAAGCTTCATTTCTCCAAGGGTATCAATGTTTTTAATACTAAATATTTAATGAAGTTTATTTATTGATCAGTTATTGTGTTGCAATAATAAAATAATACTACCTTATACAGAGTGTCTAAAAATTTATTTTAAAATAATTATTTAAATAGAATGCCCTGTATATTTAGGAGAATCAGATGCACAATTAAATTGTCTATCAAATTGTATTATGCCATTTTTTATCTATCCCTTCAAGTTTTCGTAGAAAATGCATTTTCTTATAATTTAGACTTCATTTATCAATATATCCATGGAATATTGACATTTTAGATTGTTTTTAAAGCAGCAAATGTACAAAATGTACAGACTAGTAATATTATCGTTTTTAGCAAAACGATAATATTACTAGCCCATTTGTATGCAAAAAGAAAACTATTTAAATCTTTATCAAAGAGTATACCATTAATTAAATATAACACCATTATTTCCGCCCATATACTAATTAATTACATACTTAATTGTGTTCGTTAATAAATTATTATAAATAAATGTGGATTTGAGTCAGAAATCAATATAATAATAAGTTATCAAATTAAAGTCTCTGTTGTTATAAATAAGTATTTATGAAAAATGAAATTTCATTTTTAAGGTGTTACTTTTTATCACACTGTCTAATGCCCATACAAAATTCAGTTTTTTAGTATTTGGAGCAATTGTTATTAATCAACGCAAACAGTCAGTTAATGTAGTTTGAATACTGGAATCATATTAATTGATCCTCTTTAACAAATATTTAAACAGTTTAATGAAATAAACGAATTATATCGGCAATATTAGTATCTGTACTCTTTAAAAATGTGGTATATCTTTAAAATAATCTAAAATGTCAATAGTCCATGGGTATATTGACAAATAAGTTCTAAATTACAAGAAAATGCATTTTCTACGGAAACTTAAAGAGATAGGTAAAAAATAGTATAATATAATTTGATAGACAATTAAATTGTGCATTTGATTCTCGTAAAATATACAGGGTGTTCCATTTAAATTAAACAAGTTATTGCCGTTTGAAGCTAATAATTATTTAAAATAAATCTGTACACTAAGTATAAGGTAGCATTATTTTTGTTATTGCAACACAATAACTGATCAGTAAATAAACTTCAGTAAATATTTAGTATTAAAAACTTTGATACCCTTGGAGAAATGAAGCCTTAAAATTTTTACTGCAATTTCACAAAATTGAAAATATTTAAAAACGGTAAGGTTTAAATATAATAAACCTTAATCAAATTTACCTTTTATTTTAATCGTAGAAACTAAAAATGTAATAATATACAGGGTGTTCCATTTAAAAAATACAACTTTGATATTTTTTACTTATCTGGGACACTCTGTATCTTGTAAAATTATTTTTAAATTGTACCTCTAATAGTCCTTCATCGAACCCAAAACTTACAATTTGTAAAAATCTCATCGTTTAGCTACAATACTCCGTGTCGTATGTGGTGAACAACCCTGTATAATTGATTGAGTTGTCCTCTGTATCTCACAAATAAAATTAATTTTCAAAAAACTCAGCTATCCTTGAAATTTTTAAAACTTTTTTGATGGCATCTTGATGAACATCCCAAATCGCAACTTTGCCGGAGTTTAACCATGTTCGTATGTATTACAGTGACCGAGATACCAATGCTCGTACCTCGAATGTGTAGCACCCTGTATAGAGCGCAGGCAATCCCTCGCATGTACCCTATGAAAAAAAAGGCTCAAGTTGGAATGATCTTGTTGATCGATGACTATTTTTTACAGAAAACGCAAATTTGATAAAATTATAAAACATATTATGAATTTTAATTGTGTGAAGTTGTGTATTGGCAACTGTAAATAAATATTTTGATTTTTAGCATATACATGCCACGGAAGATGGGAAGAGAACGGAACGAACTACCTGATAACAACTCCACTGAGCAGAACGCACCTTTCCAAAAAGTACTGCTTCATGTACAAAGAATCAGCTTCAAACGTTATATCATTTTCGACGTCTAGTTCTTGTAATAGACACATTCAGCCGGGAATAACAGGAGACTTAATATTCAACTTGACAAACAGAGGTATGACTTTTATATATTTTTTTTGTCAGTTAAAAAATCTATAATATTGCGAATGTGAGTACTTATGCAATTATTTCTCTGTCTTTAATAGCAGCGATTGTTCAATAAAATGGCAACCAAGAAGGCTGATGTCTTTATGGCAAGTTTTAGTGACAGTTAGTAGCTATTTTCAAAATCGAAATTAGTTTATGTACTTTATTTAAGTTTATATCAGTTTACTTTTATTTAATTTACCTACAATAATTTAATAAATAATATTTATTAAATATTTATTTATTATTCTATTAAGAAAAACAAAGAAGTAGTTCTTTGATTTATTTTGCTATTCCTTGTAGATACATGGTTTTTCTATAAAAGAGCCATTTACGGCAAATTCATTTTCTTCACTTCCAACGACAGGTTTCTGCCTAATAATAAGGTTTTTTATAAACCACAGTACCAGCTCTGTGAAATAGGTCAAGTAGTTTTTCAAAGGAATGCTTATCAAAAAGATTCCTATTTGGATATCTTTGAGCATAAACCCTTAAGGCCAAGAAGCAATTATCCTCATAAAATAAAATCACTAGTAACATATCCACCAGTTCCGCCAGCAGATACTGCTTTATTTTTCTTGATAAAAGAATGAATACTTTTTTTATTAAACTATTGTGGGCAAATTTAAGTAAATTGTTATAAATCTAAATAATAATGTCCATAAACTAATGTCGATTTTCAAAATAGTTACTAAGTGTCACTAAAAATTGCCATGTTGACACCAGCCATCTAGACTGCCATTTTATTGAAAAAATGTTTTTTTTTTTATACAAAATCTGAGCTAGATAGGTATATGAAACCCTAATATAATTTGAAAGAGCTAATCTGTTTTTTTTTAAAGCATACGGTGTTGCATCATTTGAAATTTTACATAAGTTTTTATGTAAAATAATTATTCAAAATAGATCAGAAATTTTTGGGAACCCAGTATTAATTTAAAGAAGCAATAAAATTTTTCAATAAAGTTTATTTCTCTACCTTTAAACTCCAATGCGTGGTGCCGACATCGGCTCTGACCATAACCCCCTGATCGCAGACTTTCAATTTAGACTCACACTAATATCGGAGAAAAGAACAACAACACAGAGACATTATAACATTGATAGACTGAGGGAACCAGCAGTTGCAGACAGAATGAAATTCGAATTAACAGAACTATGGGCAAGTAATACCAACAACCCCGGACTTAACGATAGTCCAGATGACATATGGAACAACATAAAACAAAACATTCTGACTGTTTCCAACGCGTTTCTGACACCAACAACAACAAAGAAAAACAAACCATGGATGACCGATGAGAAACTCTCCCTCATGGAGGACAGAAGAATTGCAAACGTCGAACAACAACAACAAAGATACACCGAAATAAATAAAACTATTAAACAACAATGCCAACAAGCTAAAGAGAACTGGGTAACTGCAGAATGCCAAGGGGCGGGACGCATGCATGCTCTGCACGACTCTGTAAATTTTCATAGAAAACTCAAACAAATTACTGGCATCACAAAAAAGCAATACCTGCCCTAAAACACAATGGGAAATTGATTTTAGACCCGGTAGATCTGTGCAGCACATGGAAAAGCTATGCACAATTATTATTTGAAGACCAAAGAGAAGACAGACAACCTCTCAATTGTGAAGACTGGTCGGGCCCGGAAATTCTTGAATCTGAAGTTCAGCATGTTATGAAAGCTATGAAAAATCGAAAAAGCTCCGGTCATGACAACGTGCATGCAGAAGTTCTTAAAATATTTGACTCAAAGCATCTCACATATCTATTCAATCGAATATACGATACGGGTAAAATTCCAAACGACTGGCTAAAATCAACTTTTATAACAATTCCCAAAAAGGCATCTCCAAAAGACTGTAGTGACTACAGACTTATAAGTCTAATGAGTCATGCTCTGAAACATTTTCTTCGAGTCATGCATGCTCGTATATACTCGAAATGTGAAGAAAAAAGCGGAGAGATACAGTTCGGCTTCATCAAGGGGCTGGGTACCAGAAGGCTTTGTTTTCAATCAAGCTACTAATCCAGAAATGCTATTATCAACGCCAAGATGTTTTTGTGTGCTTCATAGATTATCAGAAGGCTTTCGACAATGTTAAACACCATATTCTCCTAAACAGACTGTTCGAGATAGGAGTAGACGCCAAAGACATTAGAATCATACAGGAACTATATTGGAACCAAACCGCGGAGATAAGAGTTAACAAAAATTTATCCACAGACACCT
Organism: Sitophilus oryzae; assembly: GCF_002938485.1. Lineage (NCBI taxonomy): Eukaryota > Metazoa > Arthropoda > Insecta > Coleoptera > Curculionidae > Sitophilus > Sitophilus oryzae. The sequence continues at coordinate 575,890 of NW_022146501.1, forward strand.
TCAGTGTGTGTCAAGGAGTCCGCCAGGGCTGTATACTGTCACCAATACTTTTTAATATATACGTCGAAAAGATATTTCAAATGGCCCTGGAAGGAGAAAGTGGAGGAATTAAGATTAACGGAGTTCCAATTAACAATATAAGATATGCAGATGATACGGCAATACTAGCACCAACTTTAGAGGATCTCCAGCAAATAATAAATAAGATAGGGGACATGGGAAATCGTTTCGGTCTTAAAATCAACGCTGCCAAGACCAAACTTATGGTAATAGGACGCCAGCTTACAATCAACACCGCATTGACCGTGGATGGAAGTATTATAGAGCGAGTTCCACGATTTAAATATCTGGGTGCCATGATCAATGAACGATGGGACTGCGATGAGGAAGTTAAACTTAGAACGAATTATGCAAAGTCAACATTTTTTAAACTTAAAAACTTCCTATTAGCACGCAGTCTCCCGCTCACAACCAAACCAAAACACTTAGACTACGGGTAGTAAAATGCTACATATGGCCTATCTTACTGTACGGCGCAGAAACCTGGTCTCTCAAGGCTAGAACCCTGAACCGCATCGAGGCTTTCGAAATGTGGACTCTCCGGAGACTCTTACGTGTGCCATGGACCGTACATGCCACCAACGAAGAAGTTTTAAGAACTGCAGGCTATGAACGAGAAATGCTTAACATAGTTAAAGAAAGGAAAGTCTCATACCTCGGACATATCCTTAGAGGAGACAAATATTACATTCCTAAGCTGATTCTACAATGAAAAATAGAGGGACGGCGAGGCCCAGGAAGAAAACAACATTCCTGGCTAAGAAACATACGGGATTGGTGTAACATCAGCGACGCAGCCACCATATTTCGAAGAGCCGAAAACGGCAGTCTCCACATTGTATGAAGACTATGTACAGACAATCGCCAACGTGCGGCTAAGCACAAGGCACAGGAAGAAGAAGAAGAAACTCCAATGTCCAAGTCCAATGTACAGGGTGTTGATAACATATTCTATTGTAGCATGCATATTTAAATATCTTAAACACCAAAGATTTTAAACATATTTAACCCTTATAATAATTACCTTTTTTGATCCCAGGAATCCAAAAATGGAATAAGATGACGAATAAGATGTCCCAGCCTGTATATGCCTCACAATTAATTGTTTTATGATTTTAGGTCAATGTATGGACGTGAACGCCTCATCAAAACCAAACCTTCTACAATGGCAAATTCTTCTTCTTTGCTGTACACTGAGCTGGCTCCGACTCATCTTGAGATGATCAATTTAAGGACTTTTAGACATTTTAACAAATTAGCAGTAACAGAAGTAAAAGAAAAATAAGAATGAGACTGTAAAAATACGGTTGTGTTAAATGTAATGGAAATGTGTTTTGAAAATGTACGAATTTTGATAATGCAGTCAGAAAAGAGATATAAAAATTGTATTTGAGACAAAGTTGACAAAACCTTCCAGAAATAAAAACATACCTATAAATATTAACTTAAAAAATACAACCACGTTACTGTTATTACAAATTTGTGTACATTTTCTGGCCATAGTCTCCAGTTTTATATATAAAAAAATATAGTTAAGGGTTGCTACAACTTTTTAAGACAAGTTATTAATGTTTTTACACTGTGCGGCAACTATCATACTGTAATCTGTGATTTATATAAAAAAGAATATGGGTCAGGTTTCGTAGAACTGTAGAATCTCTCATTGTAATTGTGGTGGCTATTAAAAAATAATGTTTAATGGGCAAAGAAAATGCGTTAGCCTCCTTTTTTGTTTGGTAGCTTAATAGTGATTTTAAATTTTATGTGGCAAGTAACTGTAAGTCCCTACTTTTATATTTCAAGAGTAAGTTTAAGGAAAGTTTAGAGATAGTTTCAAAAAACTTTTCTTCAAAACTTTCGAATATAAAATACAGGGTGTTTCAAAAAACATGTGCCTCTCGTGGGGAGATTCCTCATACTAAAAATAAGATTTATTTTTCATATCTATATATCGTCCGATTCTGCTTTGTTTCGTAGCTACAGGGTATTAGAGTCTTAATAATCTTTCGATTTATTATAATTTTCTTCAAAGTATTTTAGTGATTCGAATGAAATTTTGAGGAAGTGTTATACATTTTAATGCTAAAAAAGTGTCGATAAATTTATCAGGGACCTGTATATAGGTTATAACTAGAATATTTTTCAGAAAAAAAATGTGGACCGCTGACTTTTTTTGTAGCTACCCTGTGTAGCACCCTGTAGCTACGAAACAAAGCAGAATCAGACATATGTTGATATGAAAAATAAATCTTATTTTTACGTGAGGAATTTCCCCAAGATAGATGGCTCGTATTTTTTAAAATACCCTGTATACCATGTGTTGCATCGTCGGACGGGACATCGCATGTAAATTTTAATGGGGTTAATTATTGGCTTCCCCAATTATTTTAGAGAATAATTCTATTTAGGTTTATTGAAGAGCACTAAAACCCACATTCAAAAGAATAACTTTAGATGTTTTTGATTAGCTCGTTTACGAGTTATCGCCGATTTCTTTTTAAATATTTCTCCTTTCTTATGGCCCTGTATTTACTTATGAGCACCAGTCTAGGTAAAAGATAACTGTCAAATGAAGTTGTCATTTCAGAAATTTACCTATTTAGTGCTTTATTATTATTGAAAACTCATTCCTACATCGGAAATCTTAAAGATGTATTTATATACAAATTAATATGAATTTAAAGTAAAATTAAAGTAATCAATTACAAAGGTTAATTATATATTATTACAATATTCAATAACTTATTAATTTAGGTACTATTAAATTGTTAGAACTTTAGGATTTAAGAAGATGTTCAAATATTCCTCCATCGACTGCTAAACAATAACCCAGGCGATCATAAAATTCTCTTCTTACATTCGCTAATTGGTAAACTGAAATTCTATTGCATTCGGCCGAAATAGCATTTTTAACTCGTCTAGATTTGGGTATTTTTTATCCTTGTATATCCTGTTTTTTAAATGGCCCCAGAGAAAGAAATCATTTGGCGAAATATCAGGAGACCTTGCTGGCCAATTTACTGTATGATTTATGCTAATAACGTATTCCCGAACAGCCAGGATACTATATGCCGGGCAGCCATCCATTTGGTACCAAACTCCCTGATTTTCCCTAGCGGCATCATGTAAAGCAGGTAAAATATGATTTTCGAGTAGTTCCAAATAATATTCTGCATTTAAATTTCGCGTAAGAAATAATGGCCCGATAATATTGTGTCCGAATATCCCTGCCCAAACATTTACTTTCTGTGGATATTGCGTCCTTGTTTCGACAAACCTGTGTTGGTTTTCTTTGTTCCAATATCGATAATTTTGAACATTGGGTTCATTATTTAAGGTAAACGTGCATTCGTCAGTGAAACATATGTTTTTTAAAAAATTCTCTATCCGTGTTTGCTCTTTCCATCATACAAAACAAAACGCCTGCCGCCGTATCTCGTAGCGCTTGTAGCTGCTTTTCATATTTGAAGGAATAGTATTTATGTCGTTTCAAAATTCGAAACACTCTAGTGTGATCTATTCCTATTTCATCCTCAAGTTTCCTTGTGCTGATCTTTCCATCGTTCTCTTCCACGCACAATAAAACTTCCAAGTCGGTATCATTTCTTGCATCTTCTCTTTGTTCCTGCCTTACTTCACATCTGCAGTTATATATTAGGGTACCTTTGGTCACAAATCTCTGGATATTCCTTGCGATTGTAGATTTTCCAGGTATCGGTCTATTCGGATACAGAGCAGCAAACATGTCCGAAACCTTTTGATAACTATTTCCTTGATAATACCATTTAATCATCAATACTTTTTCTTCGGTAGTGTAATTCATGGCTAATATTTTCGATGTAGGTATGAGTTTTTAATAATAATAATAAAGCACTAAATAGATAAATTTCTGAAATGACAACTTCATTTGACAGTTATCTTTTACCTTCACTGGTGCTCATAAGTAAATGCAGGGCCATAAGAAAGGAGAAATATTTAAAAAGAAATCGGCGATAACTCGTAAACGGGCTAATCAAAAATATCTAAAATTATTCTTTTGAATGTGGGTTTTAGTGCTCTTCAATAAACCTAAATAGAATTATTCTCTAAAATAATTAAGAAGTCAATAATTGACCCCATTAAAATTTACATGGGATTTCCTATGTCCCGCTCGACGATGGAATACACCCGGTATACTTTTTAATATTAGGTGGCATTTTTCTTTATTTTATTTCATTAAGATTTGTACTGAAATAAAGATGAAGTTAATCATTTTTTTTCCGGAATGTGAACTGAAACTTTCTTTTGAAATATAAATTAGAAAAACTAATTCTAAAAATAAAGGACTTTTAGAAAATTTTAAACATAATTTAGAAAATGTTTGTACATATCATCTAAAACAAAGCTAAAACAGTTACTTGTCGCTATATTGAAAGGATTTAAATAAAATAATTTATAAATTACTGTTTTATCACTATTATCCTAACTTAATGCATTCTCTTCGTTCTGATGCTCTAACAGAACAGAGACTCTCTTTATTTTGTAACAGTCCTTATAAAGTCCGGCACTAGCAACAATAGTTTTTTGCACCATTTCAATGTGTTTATTGGTGATTATACCCCATATGTTCTAAAATGATTATAGCCTATATACTCAGAATAGGTAAGTCTTTTCCAAATATTCTAAAATCGAATTTATTGGAATAAACGAAATCTTCAATAATAACAATGTCTTGGTTATGTTAAGCAATTTTGTCAAATATCAAATAAAATCAATATTTCCTCATGCCTTTGCTCATGCGTCAAATTTTTATCCGACAAATAAAGCACTATTTGGCAGTTCGGGCGCCAGATAGGATATCTGGGAGATAAGTTTAATTTATCTAATAGATACTGTTATCTATAGGTGAAGATACGCGTTTTTCTCCTATCCGTCAAATAAAATATATCTGGCAGATTATAACACGCTATCCGTACCTGAAAACACCGGGGGTAAGAGGTATGTTATTATTTATTTATTTATTTATGGACAATTAACTAAACTAAATTTTCAATAATGATTCTGTCGGGTTTAAGTCTGGACGGCATGCTGGCCATTCCATAACCCGAAATCCCACTTCTGAAATGTAATCGTGTACGATTCTTGATGTGCGTGCCTTCGCATGCATAAAAGTGAATTCGTTTCCAATGTAGTCGACGTAAGGTACTACATGAACTGCTAAAATCTCCTCAATATATATAGCACCAGTTAAACCTCCTCTCCCGTGCCGACGGTCGCCCCAACGGATGAAAACTGGGTCGGTTCGCGCAGTCATAGAAATTGCATCCCAGATCATGGAGGAACCACCTCCATAAGCAATCCGCTCCTCAATGCAGCATTCTGCGAATCGCTCACCTGGCCTCCGATACACTTTTCTTCTTTGGTCGCTACCATAGAGGCATATCCTGGTCTCATCTGAGAATAAAACAGATTCCCATTGTTCTAGTGTCCAATTCATATGTTGCAGGCGTGCTTGACGATGAGCTGGGGTAAGTTTTGGACCAGTTTGGTGTTTTGGGGGTCACGTTACTCTCCTTCAATCTTCATTTCAATCTTCAATCTCACGGAGCTGTTATTGCACCTGAATAGCATTAAGACGCCGATTTCTTAACATTGACGTTGACACAATAAAGCGATCATCACGATTCGTTGTATATATCTTTCTACCAGTTCCAGGTCGACTACGAAAGGATCGAGTCTCCTCATATCGTTCACACACTCTTCGAACCGCTCCGTGTGTCATGTAGTTGCCGAGCTACAGCTCTCTGTTTAAGTCCATTTTCGATTGAAGCGATTACTTGGGCGGCTTTTTCCGGTGATGTATGCATTAAATTGAAACACTAATCAAACAACGAAACACTAATAATCAAAGAATAAAAGAACAATTTGAAAATTTCGGTTACAAAGTTAGTAATTGCAATATTTGACAAGTTTGTTATTCTTATTGTCACCACAACACAAATACCTTTTATTTGTTTGCCCGTTGGTACGCATATAAACGATAAGTACCCTGAATAAATTTATGCTCATATTAAAGCGTGTTAAATTATCTTTGAAACAGCTCATATTTTTTACTTGCCATGATAAATATAGTGTGACCAACGGATCTGTAGCTACGGGCTATCGGCAGGGGAACGCAGTTGTAAACAAAACACGCCCAATTTCATTCATAAAATAGGCATGGGCGTACGGTGTTATATGAAAATAATGTGTATCATAAATATAATACCAATTTTTTTCAAAAAACTTTATGCTGTTTGAATCGTTACTGTTGAGTTCATTTTATTATTGTGTTGTTAATATAATAGAAGAAATAATTACAGCTGGGTGTTGGAACCTTTGCTGTTACACAGCAAAATAAAACACTAAATCAGTACAATACACCAAAACGCTTTTAATTTTACACTGGACGCACGTTTCGCTAACCATGTCTGCCATCAGCAGATGATCAAGACTGAGTCTTGAGGTATATTTAGTTATATATCTGTACTAACTATATTTTTTTTATAATACATAATTTTAGATATAACTATTTCCAGCAAAAAAAAATCTTAAAAATAGTTAACTTTGGAAGCGCAAACAAAACATAATTTTACTCACCAGTAGATCCAATATTGCCTATTACACCAGATATGGTATCGCTCCGCCAGCAGTTTTTAAAGGTTAGGTCATTGTCTACCCATATGTTTCATCTAAATAGATAATACTTGGCTATATTTTCGAATTTCGCGTATATATTTATATCTCTCTCTGCAATATAATGGGTCGCTCCATTAATATTTATCTGTTATTTTGACATTTACGCCAAAAATTCATTTGATTTTAATAACCCCTAAGCGTTTCCTGCCAAAGGAAAATTCGATTCTTCCTGCAATTTTTGCAAAAGCTTTCTAATTGTGGGGACGAGTTTGAATTCGAGATAAAATCTATTTATCAAATTCTGACCACTTCGAAAAAGTCGTCGAGCTTTTCGACAGCAGTCTCACGTGGTCGTTTCTTTCCAGAGCTGGATATCATTTTATCGGGGTTAGTTTTCAGCCTTTTTTTATCTTCTGTGAATTTTTTTATAGCCGATACGCTAACTCCGGTATAAAGAAATATCCGCTCAAGTTTACGTTTAAGCGGCAACTTAAGCGAACTCTCTGTAGCTTCTTCATCGCAAACCCTATTATGAACACAAGGAAATAAACCAAATGAGATTTCATCCACGTTATTATTAACTTACCTATATAAATTAGCTATTATTTCTCTTGTCTGACTATGTAGCGTCTTACCCTTAACAAATTTATTCATTTTTAAAGACAAATATACGATCAAACTTGATATTATTAATTAAAAACTACGAACGAAAAACATTATAACAAAATAACAAAACAATAAAACACAACTTAACTATCAAATATACGAAAAATATGGGAATAAAGTTTAGGATAACCGGTATAAAATAATGAAATAAAGTAATAATGATCAAAAAAATGACACCGCCACTGGATATTTCAATAGTATTCAATATTCCTACTCTTTTCAGAAGAGGCCGTGAAGTTGGGGATAAAGCAAGCGAATAGGAAAGGCGTAAAAGCCATGGCAACCGCGTGGTAACAAATCCTGTGACGTACTCTCGCCAATCATGTTCGATGAATAGGCGGCCATGCGCGGCGATGCCGGTTTGCGAATGATATCGTTGAAAAATCTTCAACTTTCATAATAAGCAGATTATACAGAATGAAAGAAATAAGTTATATTAAATAAAACATATCGAACAATATGAACTACGTTAAAATTCCTTAGTAATATACGTCAGAATATATGCTAAACACATTATATATAATAAAAATATATTAAATTTATAGTTCATGTCTGGCAATTTTGCAATTTTAGAGATAAACGTGGCAATATCGATTTTTTTTCTCGCATTCCTTCCGTAGCTTCAGATTCGCTGGTCAAACAGTAGATTCTAAAAGACACAGTTAAAACCAAAAGTTCACAGTGGGCCGATTTCTATGCACGTAAGTTTAGTTATTTGACTGAATAAATAAATTTTATTTTTTTTAAATTAATCATATTTTTTTTGCGAAAAATGATGATAAAACAGTTTCTGTTGAACTTTTGGCACAAAATGATTTCAAATTTATGATTTCAGTCTAATAACTATTTAGTCAACATGTTTAATTTATGTTAATGATGATAGATATAGTAGCGATTTTTACCAAGAGACCTTTTTTATGTAGAGAAAAAAATGTAGGTGGCGCCCTCTATAAATAGGTGTCATATTGACATGAATATCAAATTTCCCATGTCAAAAAACTCCCAGACACCAATTTTCATCCAAATATTGACGTTACTTCAAAAAATATTTGGAAAATACCGAAATAAAAATGAAATATCTACACCCTGTATCTCCCAAACTAAGCATTTTACGATATGCATTTATACGAACTTTTTTTACTTATTTGTATCTGCAGAATATGTTGCCGAAGTTTCTGGAATACAGTTTGGATCACCCTGTATATTCTTCTACGTTCTGCCTTATTATAGCGTGTTGTTATAATATTTTAAAAGAAAAAAAACATTTCAAAATATCTTTACAATCTTTTTATATTTAAAAAAACATTTTTGATGTTTGATCGTAACAAAAATAGAGTAGGTAAAGTTGATCTTGTTTTATGTTAAATACTATTTTTTTCTTAAGCAATAACGTATGATAGATTTAGCATTGTATAATACGAATAAGTATAATTATAGTAATAGATATACGTAGTTTAATTAGGTATCCTAAAAATATACCCAAGTAATAATACCTCATCTATCTAATATTCTTTCTAACTTCCAATATTAGTAAAATGACTATTTTCTATAACACTGTTTCTGTTTGTTGTTTTTTTTTTCGAAATAGGTTAATGTAAGTTTTTGTTTGATTACGGTAGTTTAAACACCTTATATGCGTCATTGTGATAGTTTATAATTGTTTTAAGTAGTTTTATATCGAACAAGCAGCTCAACATGTACTACCTGTAATTATTTTTAAACTAGTATGATATTATTTTATTGATCATTCATTGTCAAAAGATCACAGTCCAAAAATAATAATTTAAATAAAGGTAATTATCCCTGAACAATGCTGAACTTATACAG